>NW_007253900.1:114438-209173 GCF_000164805.1 Carlito syrichta
CCCGGCTGATTTTTTGATTTATTGTAGAGATGAGGTCTCGCTGCCCAGGCGGGTCCCGAACCCGGGGGCTCAGGCAATCCACTCACCTCAGCCTCCCAAAGGCGTGGGATTACAGGCTGAGCCACCGAGCCCAGCTTAGTACTATGATTTTTAATGTAAATCATTAATCCTTTTGGTATTTATTTAGGGATGGGCTCATTATACTGTACTCCTCAGCCATAGTACATGGGTACTTGGGGATTGAGATCTTTTAATTGATGATGACAGCTAGGTGGTTCCCAACTCTATTCGTGAACAATTCGCCTTTCCCCATGAATTTGAAATGCCACCTATGTCATATGCTAAATTCCATTATAGGGAGTAGTGCTTTTGAAGGACATCATTATTCAATTTAGAGGTCTAGAAATGCCCCTGGGTCAAATGATCAGGGGACATGATTGATTCTATTGAATCTGAGTAGATGTGTGTGGCAAGAAACGCAAAACAAGTAATATGCAGGAAACAGGTGGAGTGTCTAGCTGGGACAAAGAAAACAAACAGGAACAGAGAAAAGTTTAGATAGAAATAGGAGAGGAAAAGTGGGGAAGATTCCAAAACAAATATTTTTGATATAATAGAAGGTAATGGGAAGGCACCTATTCCAACTACCCTCATGGTCAAGTCCAAACTCCACCCCATGAACTCCAGGGCTTTTCTGGCCTCTGCCCACCTTTCTAGCCCAGTGTAGGTTTCCCTCTACTTGTCTTTCAGGTTTCAGCTTGAACATTAATTCCCCTGGTCTACTGCCCTGACCTATTCAAGACTGAACCAGGTACTCCTCTTTGGGTTCCTGTACCACTCTATGTATTATATTGTATACTCTCTTAATGCTGTCACCTCTGTAACAGACGTTTTTTTCACTCCCAGCTTCTAGTTCTCTCTGTCCTGGTAACTCTCTGAGTAACTGCCCCTTCTCTTACACTAAGCCCAGATGCTTCTGGTGGCATTGACTTGACCTCAGTACATGGATCCCACACATGGCCCTGGGCAGAGCTCCTTATTGTAAGTCACTCTCCAAGCTCCAGGGATTGGTTCAGGGATGAACATGTGCCCAAGATGAGCAAATGGAACACAGTGAAAGTTGGCCTGGGGAGCCTGCACAAAGACTCACTCTGGAAGTCATCTTACAAAAACAGAAGGCTGCAGGATGGACCAAAACCAAAGTGGGACCGAGAAATGGAGAGAGAGAAAATTGTTTGAAGCCCTGGATCAAACTGGAAACCAGTTTTTTCCCTGAACTATTTAATTGTGTAGGCTAATACATTACCTATTTTTCCTAAAGTCATTTTAAGCTGGGGTTTCTGCACATTTTTAACGGCTCCTATTAAGGGCAGAAACTGTGTCTTAATGCTATTATATTCCTGAGTCTCCATCCTTGGAGTATAGCAGCATTCTTGTTTTTAAAAAAGGAAAGAATGGGGAAAAAAGGAATAAATAATCTAGCAAAGTTCTTTTAAATCCTAAAGTAACAACTGCTTTCATTTATGAATATTCTACTTGGAAAAGCTTACTGAAATAACTGATGGAGGAGTCTGGATTCGAATCTAGGACAGCCTGGGTTCATATCCTTGGTTTGCTCACCTAAACGTGGTGATGCCAATACCTACTTTGAGGTCTGACATTAAAATGATAATAATAACTATACACATCAAATGCTAATTCTCTATTAGAACTAATGATTTTACCCCCTTTCCCCTGCAGGCTCTTTTATAGATTATAAAAACCACATAGAACTCTCTAAATTCTGAAAGGAAGGCATCATGGGTATAAGCAATTACTCAGATTTCTGCAGAAAAACATGTTTTGTTTAGCTTCCAACAGTCTCTGCTAATAAGAGAATGCAAAGTCATGAATAATCAAAAGTCACTGATATGTGTACAGGGACCTTGTTCAATGATGGATTCAGAGTAAATTTTCTTTCCTAATTCCATTTTGCCTCCAGTAGCACTGAAATGAGTGTGGATTATCTGAGCATATGTACACTGGGTGATAAAGAAGATAATCGACCAGGCTCAGTGGCTCAGCCTGTAATAATTATAATGTAATTATAGTTTTTGAGTTTAAAAAATGAGAAAGTTATCCCAATAGCTTATATGAGTGTATATGTAGCAGGAAGGGGATTCTGGAAGAAACTCTGTCAGGGATTATTGGAGTTGTGTTAAAATTGATACTTTTTACTTTCCATTTTTAACTTACTATGTATCACAAGTTTCTGCAATAAACCTATGTAACTTTTATAAGAATAAATTCTGTTTTCATAGCTAGATCTTAGCTCCCAGAGCAGGTAGATTAAGTCCACAGCTCTCTTTCAAGATGGTTTCTAAAAGGAGCCCTGAACACAGGAGCTATATAACTGCTATTTCTAATTAGTTACTTCTTTGTCATAGTTGTACTTCATAGCTTGGCCTACGATATAGAAATTCTCTGGAAAGGTATGGTATCTCTTTGCTGCTCAATAGAAGGATTTACTTTCCTAGGGGGAAAAAATTACTTTCCATTCTACCTTCTACCTTCTTATCTTAAATCCATGGCTTTAAACTCACCGTGGATTTTGGTTCCTTGTTTGGAGGCAGGAAGACCTGTCAAGAGGCTGTTGCAACAGTCTAGGCAAGAAATAATAAGCTTCAACCAAATCAGTCGCTGTGTGTGTGTGTGTGTGTGTGTGTGTGTGTGTGTAGCTGAGTTGGAGATTCAACAAGTCCACGCAGCCCACATGTATTCTCTGTCTAGAATGAGTCACCTTCACTTCTGCTTGACCAGATCTTTCCATCCTTTCAAGCTCCCATTCAAATGCTTTCATCTCCATAAAGCCCTTCTTGTACCCATAGCAGGAAATCATTTCACTCCAGCCTGGGCAACAAAGTGAAACTTTGATTCAAAAAAATAAAAAATTAATATTGAAGCATCAACGCCATCTGTCAGTCCTGTAATGTTCTTTATAGAAAAAATAATCCTGTTTAGAATCAAATATTACATTTAATTATCAAGTCTCTTTCAATTCATTCACTCTGGAACAGGGTGTCAGTCTTAATTTTCATAGTCTTGACAATTTGAAAAAATACAGAATAATATAATAGCCATCAATCTGAGTTTTTCTAATGTTTCCTCATGACTAAATCCAGGTTATGCATCTTAAGTAGAAATATCAGAGAAGTGATGCTGTGTTCTTATTAAAAGGTGCATAATTATAATTTGTTCTATTATTGATCATGTTCATTTTGATCACTTGATTAAGATTATTCCTGCCAGTTTTCTCAACTCTGAAATTACTCTTTTCCCTTATGTAATTAGTAACATTTTGTAGGGACATACTTTGAAACTCTTATTTATTTATTTTTGTCAGCATGAACTTACTATTTGTTTCATTCTAAGAGCTATAATCCATTACTGTCATTATTTACATTAAAGCCCAAATTGACGAGATTTGACCAGTAGGAGCTCCTTGAAAGTGGCTCTGTGTCTGACAAAAAGCCTAACATCCAGGATATACAAGGAAATCCAATGAACTGAAAGGGGAAAAAAACACCATTAAAAAGTGGGCAAAGGACATGATCGGACACTTCTCAAAGGATGATATACAAGCAGCCAACAAACATATGAAAAAATGCTCAGCCTCACTAATCATCAGAGAAATGCAAACCAATACTACAATGAGATACCACTGAACACTGGTAAGAATGGCTATCATTAGTAAGTCAAAAAACAACAGGTGCTGGTGTGGCTGTAGAGAAAAGGGGACACATTTACACTGTTGATGAAAGTGTAAGCTAATTCAACTTCTGTGGAAAGCAGTGTGGCGATTTCTCAAAAAACTAAAAATTGAGCTTCCATGCAGTTCAGCAATCCTCTTCTTGGAATATACCCAGAGAAACATAAATTGCTCTACCAAAAAGACACGGGCACACACATGTTTATTGCAGCACTATTCACAATAGCAAAAACATGGAACTAACCCAGGTGCCCATCAAAAGTGGACCGGATAAAGAAAATGTGTTACATATTATGCAGCCATAAGGAGCAAAATCATAGCCTTCTCAGTAACTTGGATGCAGCTGGAGACCATCACACTAAGTGAAAGATCACAGAAACAAAGAACTGAACAATGCGTGATCTCGCTCATAAGTGAGCCCTGATCACTAGCACAAGGGTGAGATCAGCAGCCTTAGCACACTGTGAGGAGAAGGAGGGACAGAAGAGGAAGGGAGGCACGTGGCAACACACTGGATACCTGGTCCACTATTGGGAGAGAGGGTCAGCTAGAAGACCAAGCTTCACCTGCATACAACATACTTATGTAGTAAATTCCCACTTGTACCCTACAACTCTAAAATAAAATAAAATAATCCACCTATGACTCAGAAAAAAGTAGCTCCTGTGTTCTTCAATACATCCTCATCATTCTTTGAGCATTTCCTTGCTTTGTAGTATAAGGTTCTCCAAGTTCATTTGGACTTTCCTTGCCTTGGATCCAGAATCATTCATTTCTACAAGGACTCCTGGTTCCCTTAAGGATGGTATATAGAAGCCAAGGTCTGAGTCCTAGGAGTGCTTACTGCATTTGGGGTGGTATAGCTCCCAAGACCACTCAGGGCACAGAGCTTAGGAATCAGGAGACTATGTGTATGTGAACATATACATAAATCCATCACATTTACATCTATAGTTATTACGACATCTATCTATAGATACTGAAAACTGTGGTTCACACTTAAATCTTCCAACTCCACTGAGTTTATTCCAGCTTTCTTGCTTTCCATATTTGCAATTTCTATTTCTAACAGTGAGAAACCTGGCTCCCAATAGCCTTAACATAGTTACTTAAACACTTCCCCTTTATGTAAGTAGTCTTTGAAACTCCCTTCTTTGAAACTACTTTGAAAGTAATGGAACATTACTTTCCCAACATTCATTTCTCTTTCTTCCTTCCCAATAGAATCCTGGTTTTATTTGAATATTCTTCTCTCCCACTCTCACACACAAATGATTGAGGGAACACAGATCTCATTGCCAATTGCCCCTACTTAAAGCATGTGGCACTGTTGTAGGTAGAGAAGTTACATGCCTTACATTGGTCTAATCATAGCTGAGAGAAGGGTTTTTATTCCACTCAAGTCTAGACCACACATGAACATCCTCCCCACCCTGTTCAGTCTCTGAAACCCCATGCCAAGCTGCCCTCTCCTATCCCTCAGTCTGTATACCTTCCTAAACCTGTTCATTCTCTGAAAATTTTATGTCAGCCCACCCACTCCCATGTGGATGCCCTCATCACTCTGTTTGGGCTCTGATACCCCACTTCAGCTATCCCACATGTGTGTACCCTCCTCATTGGATGCCCCATGCATAGACATCCTTTACTCTGATTACAAATAATAATAATTTTTGAGTTAAATAAAAATAGATAGCGGTATAATTTTTGGTCTAGGGACATTCTGATTCCTTAATTTCCTTGGCCACATCCTGAATTTATTAGTATACTTGAAATACACCCAAGGAAAAGGGATTCCTTCTTTTCTACCTACCACACCAGTCACCAGAATAATCATTGTTTAAAAGAGAAAATTATCAGTTATTTAATATCTCTCTCACACACACACTTCTCAATTTCTTTACCATGAAGATTTCTTTTACTCTCATTCATCCTTCTGTGGTTCAAAATTGGCAAAGGAAAATAAAATTATTAATACTTTTCATGGGAAACATTGCCTGCCATATTCTGCTGCTGGAAAGATTCTTCTGCATCAAGAATGATGACAGTAATGAAGGACTACAATGACAATGTTATGGCTTATAGGAGGGAAAGTGATGAGAAAGTAAGAAAGGTAAAAAGTGGAACTCAAAGGTAGCAAGGAGGGGAGAGAGATGGACAGAGAAGGACTAGGAGAGAAAAGCAGAGATGGAAAGCTAAAGGGAGAAATGTGAAAAGAGAATAGTGGAATGGCATTCAGGAGATTCTGACTTAGCCACCAAATCCTGCAAGAAAGGACTTCAAACTTATTATCTGCCCCAAAGCAGATAAAATATCCCTACCTACATTATTGCCAAAATGCAAAAAAAATCATTTATTCCTAAATCACTGACATTTCTAAGAAAGTAATGGTGAAACTGTTAGTTCATATACTTCCTTTCAATGTACAGCTGAATAAAACTATCATCCAGAAGCTTAATGCAGTCAACTTTTAGATTTTGTCTACATATTTGCTTTCTGGCATCTTTAAATCATTGCTATTTGGAGAGCTGCTTTTGGAAACTACACAAGCGTCATCATCTGTAAAATGTGAAAGAATACTCAGTTGTGCCGGGCTCGGTGGCTCAGCCTGCAATCCCGTGCCTTGGGAGGCTGAGGTGAGTGGATTGCCTAAGCCCATGGATTCGAGACCCGCCTGGGCAGCAAGACCTCATCTCTACAATAAATCAAAAAAATCAACCGGGCGTGGTAGCGCATGCCTGTAATTCCAGTTACTCGGAAGGCTGAGGCGGAAGGATCACCGGAGCCCAGCAGGCGAGGCTGCGGTGGCCGGGAGTGGCCACTGCACTTCAGTCTTGGCGACAGAGTGAGACTCCAACTCAAAAAAAAAAAAAAAAGAATACTTAGTTGTTCAAAACTTTAATGAGGAAAAATATCGATATTATATGTACGAAGAAAGAAACTATCCATTGTATAATTTAACATGTCAACGTGTCTCACTCACTTCCTACCAACCATCTAGAGAAATGACTTGTCTAATGCTTGGATCTTGTCAGAGCCAGGATATAAAATCATTACCTTTTTAACAATTTGGGTTCAAAAAACTGTTATAGAATTTGAAGTTACTCTGTACCAAAGTTTATGAGATTTCTGAAAAGTAATGCTTGAAACACAATAGAACTTAAAGAGAACATTTTTGCTTATTTTATAGAAAAGGAATATTTATTTCCAGAACAAGTTGGTGAAGATTTATTTCATGGTTTGATTTAATGAGCAGATATTTTTAGCTGAAGCAGATCTTTCTATATGCTTCCTATAGGTGCTATTATAGATGCTACTGAAAATATCAGTGAGGAACATTACTTTCTCAACATTCATTTCTCTCCTTCCTAATAGAATTCTGATTTTGTTTGGATATTCTTCTCCCACCACCCTCACATGTAAATGATTGAATGAACACAGATTTCATTGTCAAATTGTCCCTACTTACTTGAAGCATGTGACACTGTTTTGGGTAGAGAAGTTGCATGGCTTACGTTGGTACAATCATAACTGAAGAAAGGCTTCTCTTTTAGGATGTGAACAAGAATATGTATTGCATCAGATTCTTCTAGAAGATAACTTGCAATACTAAGAAGACTATTCTAAATTCCAAGCTGTCTAACTGGGGATAACAAAGCAGAAATATGGGAAGACTTTAGGTCCTTAATGACATCATTGAATCACTGAGTCACCAGCCTGACCAAAGCTGATGTTGTTTCTGGGTTCTCTGTCATATGAGATAATAAACTTCTTTACTGTATTATTCTTCATTGAATCAGGCTTTTGTATTTGCAGCTTTTCATTTTCAAATATCTTTCCCATATACCCAGAAACATCCTAATTGATAAAACCATGTCTGTGCTCCTGTCTGGAAGCTGAAATTGCAGGCAGACATCAGTGCCAAACTTGGCAGTACCAGAGAAAGAGCTTCGGCAGATTAGGCCTTCTCAGGTTCCCAGAAGAAAGAAATCTGAAAATAACGGGAGACACTGGAGAGTTCCCATGCAGATTTCTTCTGTTAAGACAACTTTAAAACTTTAACATAGCTGGGCACAGTGGCTCACACCTATAATCCCAGTACATAGAGAGGCCAGGATGGGAGAATCAGCTACAGGCCAGGAGTCTGAGACCAACCTGGGTAACATAGTGAGACACTGCTTCTACAAAAAAAAAAAAAAACAAAAAACATATATATATATATATATATATATATATATATATATATATATAGAAAGAGAGAGAGAGAGAGAGAGAACTCAAACATGGACTCACAAGTCCTTATTTTCTGGCATAGAAAGAATTGTTAATACCAGATTTGCAAAGGTAATCTCATTGATTTGTAGGGCTAAGAAAAAAATACTACACAAATTAAACCCAGGAGACTCTTGGAGCACTCTGATGTTCTTTGACAGCAACCTCCCTTTGAGTCACAGTTTTTAGTATCAGCTGATAGCAAAAAAAAGTGTCAAAATCAATCGAGTGTCCAAGATAATTTTCATGTTGCTATGTTAATCTCTTTTTCAAATTTAACATCAGAAGAGCTAAAATGTATTCTTGGGATTTTTTTTTCACACAATATATATTTATCTCAATAATTTCCAGAAAGTCATCACTAAATTTACATGATTTTTTCCATGAGTAGAAAAAAATTCTGTGATCAAAATTAATTTGCATTTAAATAGAAAAAACTCTAATCATAAACAAATGTGTTGTATATATGTTTTATGTACTTTTGGGGAGTGGGTAATTATATTTTCATCTAATTCACAAAGGTGTGCATGACTCAAGAAAGTTAAAACTGTTGCTGAAGATTGAATAATAACTAGAGATGGTCAGAGAAATTTTCACAAAAGAGGAGAGGAGACAGAAATAAAATCAGATATACTTTTAAAGTTTTGATATGGTTGAGAGGACAGAGAAAACATAACTGCTTCCTGGATGTGGTTAAGTGACTGTATATATTTGAGTCTGTTATAATAGAGTTGGGAAATACAACAGGCCACTGGAAATACAAAGCCACTGGAAACTTTAAGATATTTAATGGCAGTATATTGCTGTGTGTATACAAATTAGGTGCATGCCTGTGTCAGTCAAAGTCCTGGCAGGAAACTCCAAGCACAATCCAAAACGGTAACCAAAGAGATTTTAATGAAGGGACTCTTTACAAAACAGTGTACAGGATTAAGGGAAACCACAAAGGATGGTGAAGAAGCCTAGGATTGACAGAAATAGAGCCATTGTCACTCCTACGCCCTACAAGGCAAAAGGAAGGAGTTTGTGTAGAAGTTAGCCCAGTGAGAGTCATGACTGTAGGAAAAGGGGGCTTGCAGGAGCTAGGGTATTAGGTGGAGAGATGCAGAAGAGTCCCACTGTAGCTCCACAAGAAAGGATCCAAGAAAAGAAATCCCCATACCTCACTAGCTCCCCCCTCCTCTGACCTCGTACCAGAGCCTCTCATTGACCAAATCCAAATAAAAACTGAGGGAGACAGAACTGAATCATCTTGTCTGATGAGGTCGGTCATTTGATCCAGGACAGAGGCTGAACGTAAGTTCTACCGTCTGGCTCTCCTCCGCTGCCACCAAGAGATTCACCACTCGCTCCACCACCTACTCCACCAACTACCGGTTCCTGGGCTCCATCCCGCCACCCTGCCTCCGGTCCACCAGCAGCGTGGCCAGTGTCTATGCAGGTGTCATTGGTTCACTCCTGGATCTCTGTGTCCTGCTCCACCAGTTTCTGGGGTGGTTGGGGGTCCGGGGGCGTGGCCATGGAGTTGGCCAGAAGTCTGGGAGACATCCAGAGCGGGAAGGACACCATGCAAAAGCTGAATGACCAACTGAGCTCCTACCTGGAGAGGGTGAGGAGTCTGGAGACCGAGGACCAGAGGCTGGAGAGCAAAATCCGAGAACACCTATAGAAGAAGGGACCTCAGGTCAGAGACTGAGGACATGACTTCAAGACCATCGAGGACCTGAGGGCTAGATCTTTGCAACTTCTGTGGACAATGCCCACATCGTTCTGCAGATTGACAAGGCCCGTCTTGCTGCTGATGACTTTAGAGTCAAGTATGAGACAGAGTTGGCCATGTGCCAGTCCGTGGAGAGCAACATCCATGGGATCCGCAAGGTCATTGATGACACCAATGTCACCCGGCTGCAGCTGGAGACAGAAATCGAGGCTCTCAAGGAGGAGCTGCTCTTCATGAAGAAGAACCATGAGGAGGAAGTAAAAGGCCTACAAGCCCAGATTGCCAGCTCTGGGTTGACCGTGGAGGTAGAGGCCCCCAAATCACAGGACCTCAACAAGATCACGGTGGACGTCCAGGCCCAGGATGATGAGCTGGCTCAGAAGAACCAAAAGTAGCTGGACAAGTACTGGTCTCAGCAGATTGAGGAGAGCACCAGAGTGGTCACCACGCAGTCCACTGAGATTGGAGTTGCCCAAATGACGCCTATGGAGCTGAAACGTACAGTGCAGTCCTTGGAGATTGACCTAGACTCCATGAAAAACCAGAAGGTCAGCTTGGAGAACAGCCTGAGAGAGGTGGAGGCCTGCTACGCCATGCAGTTGGAGCAGCTCAATGGCACCCTGCTGCACCTGAAGTCTGAACTGGCACAGACCCAGACAGAGGGCCAGTGCCAGGCCCAGGAGTACGAGTCCCTGCTGAACATCAAGGTCAAGCTGGAGGCTGAGATTGCCACCTTCTGCCGCCTGCTAGAAGATGGAGAGGACTTCAGTCTCAGTGATGGCCTGGACAGCAGCAGCTTCATCCAGATCACCCAAAAGACCACCACCCGCAAGATAGTGGATAGCAAATTAGTGTCTGAGGCGTTGAGGCAGTGGGAGCAGGGTGCCCTTTGAGGAAGAAGGAAACTAATAAAAAGTTCAGAGGTCATTGTGGGGAAAAAAAGGTCCAGAACAGGGGTCAAGTGTTCAAAGGAATGGGACAAGATAGACGGACACCACCCAACACAGACCCTGCCCACACCACAGTACAGGAGGGAAAGGATGGACACACAGACACCACCCAACACAGACCCTGCCCACCTCACAGAACAGGAAGGACACTCATTTGGTTCCACAGCAACTCTGGTACACTTCTTTGGCACTGATGTATATTTCAGAATCTCTTTCATTTTGTTAATGCTAGTTTTTAGTCATCATACTTTGTGTTGGCAATGACAACTGTATACTTATCAACAAATCCATATTGTATAATCATTAGCTTTCTGACAATAAGGCCAATTTTCTTCCCTCAGGCAAAAACACTCTAGTGTCATAGCCTTAACAGTACTCATTACTGTTAAAAGAGTGAAGTGTTTATATAAATTTAAGGCATTCGATTCCATCTCCAAACTATACTGATTCCTGTGAGATTCGCATTTCTCTTTTGAGTTGTTATAAATACAAATTGCATCTGGGAAAATGTTTGGGAATGTGTGTATAATTTACTTAACTGATCAATTGAGAATCCCATGTACAGGCATGTGAAATGCCACCACTAGTTCATCATGTCTGTGTGTTTTCAGGGACACGTTGTATAGACCATCTGATACAATGAAAAGAGTTCTGAAGACACTGGTCTTGATCTCATGTCATCCCCAGCTTTAAAGTTCTGTGGTCCCCATGCCTATGCCTGATTATCATACCTAATAGAAACCATCCATTTTGTTGCTTACTGGCTGCCTTCATTTGAAAAGGGCTTTTTTAAAACAAAGCAAGAGGTATCACACTACCAGACTTCAAACTTTACTATAGAGCTACAATCTTCAAAGCAGCTTGGTACTGGTACAGGAACAGGCATATAGATCAATGGAATAAAATTGAGATTCCAGAAGCAAAACCTCAATTTCTCAACCAACTTATCTTTGACAAAGCCTCCACCACCCACCGCTGGGGAGAGGAGAACATATTCAGTAAATGGTGCTGGGAAAACTGGCTGACCACATGCAGAAGATTGAAACGACCCCTATCTATCCCCATATACAAAAATTAACTCTAAACGGATCAGAGACTTAAATGTAAAACCTCAAGCCATAAGAACCTTAGAAAATGCAGGACACACCTTTATGGAAATTGGAACTGGCATCCAATTCCTGAACAAAACCTGAAACCCACAGGCCCTATGAGATAAGATAGACAAGTGGAACCTCATTAAACTGACAAGCTTCTGCAAAGCCAAAGAAACCATCAAGAGCAGGGAGACAGCCTACAGATTGGGAAAAAGTATTTGCCAACTTCATGTCTGACAAAGGCCTAACATCAAGGATCTACAAGTAACTCAAACATGCTGAAAAGAAAAAAACAAACAACCCCATTATAAAATGGGTAAAAGATATGAACAGACACTTCTCAAAGGAAGACATTCGAGCAGCCAACAGACACATGAAAAAATGTTCAACCTCACAAATCATCAGGGAGATGCAAATCACAACCACACTGAGATACCACCTAACTCCAGTCAGAATGGCAATTATCAACAACTCAAAAAATAAAGTTGCTGGAGAGGGTGTGGCAAAAAAGGAACACTTCTACACTGTTGGTGGGAGTGCAAACTAGTTCAACCTCTGTGGAAAACAGTGTGGCAATTCCTAAAAGCTCTAAATATCGACCTCCCATATGACCCCACAATCTCCCTACTGGGAATATATCCTGAAGAACTCAAATCACTCTATAAAAAAGATACCTACACACGTATGTTTATCGCAACATTGTTCACAATAGCAAGAACCTGGAATCAGGCATTCTTTCCATCAAAAGAGGACTGGATTTAAAAAATGTGGTACATATACATTATGGAACACTATGCAGCCATAAAAAAGAACAAAATCATGAATTTAGCAGCAACCTGGATGGAACTAGAGTCTATAATACTGAGTGACCTCTCACAGAAACAAAGATCTGAGTATCACATGTTCTCACTCATATAGTGGACCTTGAAGATCTATCGTAATACTATAAGAAAAGGATTGACAGTGGTGGGAAACTATGGAGGCAGGGAGGGAGGGGAAGGGAGGTGGGATTAACATTAGTCAATATCTGTCTGGGGACGGGGAGACACCCCTTATCAACAAGGGTGCCTGAACAAAGCATATTTATATACCTAACCCTTAACTGTACCCCACTACATCAAAATAAAAAATATTGATAAAAAAAAGAAAAGGGCTTTTTTTAAACCGATAGAGAGAATGCTAAATACTCTTTTAAATTAAATATCAGATAAAGAAACCAGCAGATTATATTAAAATACAGCAAATTCTCAGTAACTTTTTGGGGGTCTAACAGTTATAGCCTCACATGAACCTCAACATTTCCCTGAATTACCATTTCACAGGTAAACATTTACATGCCTAAGTAATGACCCCACAAAGCCGTGGGAAATGAAGAGCATGGCTTATACACTAGAGTAGATCTGTATTTTGTAATTGGGCTCCATTGAAGAAACTCTCATGAGGCACAGTGGCTCACACCTGTAATCTCAGCACTTTGAGAGGCTGAGGGGTGGGCTTGGCAATTGAGGGAAACTGCTAGGGGAGGGAAGAGCATATCTCATCAACAAGGGTGCCTGCATAATCAACATTTGTATACCTAACCCTGAATTGTACCTGACATTTTCATAATAAAAAAAGAAAGAGAGACTCTGAGGCAGGAGGATTCCTTGAGCCCAAGAGTTCGAGACCAGCCTGAGCAACATAGTAAAACCTCGTTTCTCAAAAATAAAAAATAAAAAAATTAGCCAGGTGTGGTGGTACACACCTGTAGTCCCAGATTCTTGGGATGCTGACATGGAAGGGTTACCTGAGCCCAAGAGGTTGAGGCTGCAGTGAGCCATTATCACATGACCGTGCCACTGCATTTCAGCCTTAGCGACAGTGAGACTCCAATTAAAAAACAAAAATAAAATAAAGAAGAGACTCTCTTTAATATCATCTTCAATGTCCCGAATGGACGAAAGAGCTATTCAGCCACTGCCAAAGCTGAGGTATTTCATGCCAGTAGTCACATGAGTATTTTTACAGCATCCTGCATTGTGTAAGTAAATAATTATCTATGTATTTAATCCCTACTGTACAGTGTAGTAAGAGTATTGCATATATTGCTAATTCTCACAATTATTCTTTGATATTTTCTCCCATTCACTGTTCTCTAGGAAGAGAAGAAGCCAGGATTTGAACCTAAGACTCTAAAGCCAATACCCCCATTCTTGTTATCCCAGTGTCTCCAGCAGCTTTGGTCAGACATATGCACTCCATCTCAAATACTTCACTGTTTTTTCCAGAAAATGAAGCTTTTCACTTAACTTTGATCTCTCCCTTGAGTAATGGCTCTGCACCCTGAGTCCTCCACATTTGCCCCTAGCAATATCTACCACTCCCTGGGGAATGAGAACCCGGAGGGCTAGGCTTGGCCTCCAGTGCCTGCTTTCTCCAACCCTATCACAGGGGCAAGTGACAGATCCATGTGACTTGTCTTTAGGCACCACAAGCCCTATTTCTTGTCTCTTGTTTTAATTGTAGACCACGTTTTCCCCTAAGTATCTAACTCCTCTCCCCTTCCAGTATAATTACCCAGTTGTCTCCTCCCTACTTCACCTCTCTCTACAGAACATTCATCCTCTTAATACGTGCTTTAGAAAATTTTACACCTTGACCGGTCTTTGAGAATTTCTTTTTAACGAGAGGTACTGCCTTTGCCCATTCTCCTTCATTTTTAGATTGGATTTCTTAGAAATAGAGAAAAGGCCTAAGGAGAAAGAGGACACAGGGATGGGTGAGCCCGGAAGAGGGGTCTGGGACAAGCGGCACAGTGTGTGCTGCCCCTGCTCAGACTGGAGGGCCTGACTTGTGTCTTCAGCTTAACTGCAAATTCCTTTTCCACACAAAAAATACTGAAGGTCCTAAAGACCAGTCTGGAATCTATGCAGAATTTAAAAGATCCTGAGCATCTTCCCTAAGGGAACGAAATGGAACAAAGCAGGATTGTAAAATAGGAAAGTTCTAAAAATATTAGGATGAGACTGGGTAATCTGAATGAAAGCCAGTCAAATCTGTGTGGAATACAGCATCTTACAGATTCATTATCAGACCATGTCATTTAATTACATTCCACTTACCATGAAATTTTCGTACCCTAAACTATCCAGTGTGAAGTCTCTGTTATCTGATTAGAGAAAGAGGAAAAAGAGGGGGAGAGAAATGGGGAAAGGGAGACGGAGGGGGAGAAAGAGACAGAGAGAGGGGGTTAAGGGGGAGAGAGAGGGAAGGAGGAAGGGAGGGAAAGAGAGAGGGAGAATGCTCCTCAAGCCATGAAAAAGAGGAGTGTCCTCCAGGACGGCAGAATGCATTGCAAATTCAGGACATCTTTAACATGTAAAAAATTGATGAAGATTCATTTGTAGTTTTCTATAAACTTTTCTATTATCCTACACTATGAGTAGAAATATCCTTCTCTTTCATCTTTCTAAACTTGAGTTATTTACAATTGGTAACACAGGAACCATTTTTCAAATCTAACTTAGCATGTAACTCTTCATCATTTCAATTGAATTTAACCAATTCCAGAAAGAAAATTCTTCCCTAAGAAATAGCTTCTTCAAAGTGATTATTAAAGAGCTTCTAAATTAGGAGCATACATATCACTACGGCTGGGCTCTTCTGGTCCGAATTTAAATGATTTTTTTTCTCATTTTTCCAACTTTTTTTTTAATTTGAAAGATGTGGGGTGCAATTCAAGATTAGTGGTCATCATACAGGTAAAGTTTGTGCCTCCCTTTGGTCCCCTTTGCCTGGTTTGAGATAAAGTACCCTTATTGATGTTATAACCACCTCCCTCCTCAGCAGTTTCTGTCTATTGCCAATCCCTTTTATAGTATGATGGTGAATGTTCAGGGTCTTCTTATGAATGGTAACATGTAGTACTCAGTTTTTTGTTTCTGTGATAAATCACTGAGTATTACAGTCTCTAAATCCATCCAAGTTGCTACGAAATCCATACTTTTGTTCTTCTCTATAGTTGTGCAATATTTCATCATGTATATGTACCACATTTTCTTTATCCAGTCCAGTTTGGATGGGCAGCACAGTTGGTTCCATGTTTTTGCTATTGTAAATAGGGCTGCAATAAACGCATGTGCAGGTGTCTTTTTTGCTGAGTGATTTAAGTTCCTCTGGGTATATTCCCAGAAGGGGGACTGCTGGATCATATGGAAGGTCAATTTCTATTCTTTTAGTAATGACCACGCTGTTTTCCATGGAGATTAAACTTGTTTACATTCCCAACAGTGTAGAAGCATTCCTTTGTCTCTACATCCTTGCCAGCATCTGTTGTTTTTTGTTTTATTAATGATGGTCATTCTTACTGGAGTTAGGTGGTATCTCAGTGTGGTTTTGATTTGCATTTCTTTGATGACTAGTGAGGCTGAGCATTTTTTCGTGTATCTTTTCGCTGCTCATATGTCTTCTTTTGAGAATTGTCTATTCGTGTATTTTGCTCACTTTTTAATGGGGCTGTTCTTGTTTTTGTTTTGTTTTTTCCTTTTCACATTTGAGTTCCTTGTAGATCCTGCATGTTAGGCCTCTGTCAGATATGCAGCTGGAAAATATTTTTTCACATTCTGTGGGCTGTCTCCCCACTCTCTTGATGGTTTCTTTTGTTTTGCATAAGCTATTCAGTGTGGTGAGGTCCCATTTGTCAACCTTATCTCTCATGGCATGGGTTTTGAGGCTTTTGGTCAGGAATTGGTTGCCTATTCCAATTTCTATAAGGGTATCTCTGGTGTTTTCTAATATTCTTACTGTTTGAGATTTTACATTTAGGTCTTTGATCCATTTGGAGTTGATTTTTATGTATGGTGATAGGTAGAGATCATGTTTGGTCCTTCTGCAGGTGGTCAGCCAGTTTTCCTAGCACCATTTACTGAATAGGTTCTCCTCTACCCAGTGATTGTTGCTGGAGGCTTTGTCAAAGATGAGTTGGTTGAGAAATTGAAGTTTTGCTTCCAGAGTCTCTATCCTGTTCCATTGATCTATATGCCTGTTCTTGAGCCAATACCAGGTTGTTTTAATTATTGCAGGCT
Organism: Carlito syrichta; assembly: GCF_000164805.1. Taxonomy (NCBI): domain Eukaryota; kingdom Metazoa; phylum Chordata; class Mammalia; order Primates; family Tarsiidae; genus Carlito; species Carlito syrichta. The sequence goes on from NW_007253900.1 coordinate 131,286, forward strand.
TATAATAAAGCTTTAAGTCTAGAAGTGTGATACTACCTGTTTTGTTTCTTTTGAAGGATTGTTTTGGCTATTCATGATTGTTTATGCTTCCGTATGAATTTCTGTATAGTTGTTTCCAGATTTCAGAAGAATGATGTTGGGAATTTAATGGGTATTGTATTGAATCTGTAGATTGCCTTGGGTAGACTAGACATCCTTCCAATCCATGAGCATGGAATATTTTTCCATTTGTTTGCATCATCTTTGACTTCTTTCAGCAGTGTTTTATGGTTTTAATTGTAAAGATCTTTCACTTCTTTTTTTTTTTTTTTTTTTTTTTTTTTTGAGTCGGAGTCTCACTCCATTGTCCAGGCTGGAGTGCAGTGACACACTCATGGTCACCCCAGCATTGACCTGCTGGACTCCAGTGATCTTTCCACCTCTGCCTTCCAAGTAGCTGAAACTACAGGCCACTACCAGGCCCATCTAGTACATTCTTTTTTATTGTAGAGACCAGGTCACGCCAAGTTGCCCGGGCTGGTCTCAAACCCATGGGTTCAGGCAATCCACTTGCCTTGATCTCCCAAAGTGTTGGGATTACAGACCGAGCCACTGAACCTGGCCAAGATCTTTCACGTCTATGGTCAGGAAAATACTGAGGTATTTCTTTTTGTGTGTGTATGTGTGTGGCTATTGTGAATGAGATTTTGCTTTTTATTTGGATCTCTGCCTGTTTGTTGTTGGTGTATAAGAATAAGACCATCTTCTGCATGTTTATTTTGTACCCTGAAACTTTGCCAAAGTTCCTCATCAGTGCAAAAAGTTTTCTTACATATTCTTTTTGATTTTCGAGGTATAGGATCACATCATCAATAAAGAGTGATAACTTGATATCTTTTCCTATTTGGATACACCTGTTTTCCTTCTCTTGACTGATTGCTCTAGCTAGGACTTCCAACATTATGTTGAACAGGAGTCGTGAGAGTGGGAAGCCTTGTCTTGTTCCAGTTTTCAGCGGAAATGCTTCTAATTTCTGTCCATTTAGCAATATGTTGACTGTGCGTTTATCTTACTATTTTGAAGTATGTTCCCTCTATGCCTAGGGGTTCATGGTCTCTATCAAGAAGGGATGCTAGATTCTATTTTTTTGTATCTAATTATATAATCATGTGGTTCTTTTTTTGCATCTGTTGATGTATTTAATTGCATTTATGGTGTTGCAGGTATTAAACCAGCCCTGCATCCCAGTGATGAAGCTTACTGGCTATGGTGGATGATTTTCGAGATGTGTTACTGGATTTGAATTGCTAGAATCTAGTTGAGAATTTTGAGAATTTTGGCATCTATGTTCATCAGGGATATTGGCCTGTAGTTCTCTTTCTTTGTTGGATCTTTACCCTGTTTGGGTATCAGTGTTATATTAGCTTCATAAAATGATTTGAGGAGATTTCCATCTTTCTCAATTGCCTGTAATATTTTTCAATAGGATGGTTTTAGCTTGTCCTTCTATGTTTTGTAGAATTCCACTGGAAATCCTTATGGTCCAGGGCTTTTTTTTTTTTGTAGGTAGTTTTCTTATGACAGAGTTGATTTCCTGAGTTGTTATTGGTCTATTTAGGATCTCAATTTCTTCTTGTTTCAACCTTGGGAGGTTGTGTTGTCAGAAAGTCCTCCATTTCAATTAGGTTATCAAGTTTTTTCCCATACAGGTGTGCATAGTAATCTCTAATAATCATTTGTATTTCTTTGGGGTTAGTTGTGACTTGATCATTTGCATTTCTAATTGTGTTTATTTGGGCTTTTTATCTCTTTTGGGGGGCTCATTCTCGCTAGGGGTTCATTAATCTTGCTTATCCTTTCAAAGAGCCAGCTTTTTGTTTTTTTGATTTTTTTTTCTTTTCTTTCTTTTTTTTTTTTTTTTTTTTTCCTTCTTCTATGGCCATATTTGGACTTTTACTTTGGTGATCTGGATTTTTCTGCTGAAGTTAGGTTTTGGTGGTCTTGCCTTTCCAACTCCCTTAAGTTATTTCTTAAGCTGTTAACTTGTTCTCTTTCTATTTTCTTGATGTGTGTTTGTAAAGATATAAATTCCCCTCTTAGTACTGTTTTTATGGCATCCCAGACATTTGGGTAAGATGCTTCTTCTTTTTTGTTTCTTTCCAGGAATCTTTTAATTTCTGTCTTGATTTCTGTGATGACCCAGGAGTTGTTCAGCATCATGCTGTTTAGTGTTCATGTCTCTGTGGGTTTGGAAGGATTTTGTTGGTGGTGATATTTATTTTTATACCACTGTGGTTGAGAAGGTGCATGGCACTATTTCACTCTTGTGAAATTTGTTTATGTTTGATTTGTGGCTGAGGATGTGGTTGATCTTGGAGTACGTTTCATATGGTGATGTGTAGTGTGTACATTCTGTAGTTTTTGGGTGGAGTGTTCTGTAGGTATCTGCTAAGATCATTTGGTCAAGCATCAAGTTGAGGTCTTATATTTCTTTGTTGATTTTTTTTGTCTCAATGAACTATCTAGGGTTCTTAGTGAGGTATTTAAGTCTCAAGCTATGATAGTATTAGAGTCAATATCTTTTTTTTAGTTTACCTAGTAACTGCTTTATAAAAGCTGGTGCTCCTGTGTTGAGTGCATATATGTTTAGGATGAATATTTCTTGTTAATGGATAGAACTTTTTATCATTATGTAGTATTCACCATATCTTTTTTCACTTTTGATAGCTAAAATGTTGTTTTGCCTGATATTAAGATCATGATTCCTGCCATTTTTTGTGATCCATTAGCCTGAAAATTTGTTTTCCATCCTCTAACTTTGAGTCTGTAGATGTCTTTGTGGTAAGATGAGTTTCCTGAAGACAGAAAATTACTAGGTCATGTGTTCTTTTGTTCTTTTTTTTTAATCCAGTTTTCCATTCTATGTTCTTTCAGTGGTGCATTTAGTCCATTCACTTTCAGTCTGATTATTGAAATGTGATTGTTTGTCCCTGTCATAATGCTCTCATAAAGTTGTTTTGTTTTCATTTAAACTTTTGTGTTCATATATGTACATGATTTTATTTCTGTGGGTATGCTGTGTGTTCTGCTACTTCTGTGTTTGTTTGTGATCTTTTGAAGTATATGGTCTTTCTTTTGTTTCTTTTTTCTTCTATACATAGCATCTTTTTAAGCATTCCCTGTAGAACTTGTCTCAAAGTAGCATATTCTCTTAGAGATTGGAAGTCTGAGAAGAATTTTAATTCTCCATTGCTGATGAAGCTTAGCTTGGCTGGGTAGGAAATTCTTTGGTGAAATTGTTTTTCTTTGAGAACATTAAAGATTGGGGTCTAATTCCTTCTGGCTGGTAGTGTTTCTGCAGATAAGTCTGCAACAATTGTGACTGGTGTCACCTGGTAGGTAGTATGAAGTCTGCAGCAATTCTGATTGGTGTCCCCCAGTAGATAGTATGACCTTTTTCCCTTGCTGCCTTTAGTACTTTTTCTTCTACACCTACTTTGTGTTGGCAAATTACTATGTGTCTAGGGACTGGTCTTCTTGTAAGATATTTTGCAGGATTTCTCTGAATCTCTTATTCTTGTATGATCATCTTTCTGGCCAGATGATGGAAATTTTCCTGAATGGCCTCATGGAATGTTTGTTCCAGGGTAATTTCTGTTTCTCTTTCTATTTCAGGTTTCCAATCAGATGTAAGTTTGGTTTCTTGATAAAATTGCACATATCTTGGAGAGTTTCTTTTTGCTTATTATTTTTTCTATATTTTTAATAGATTGGGTTAATTCCATATTTTGGTCTTGCAACTCTGAGATTCTGTCTTCTGCTTGGTCAATTCTGCTTCCCTTGTTTGTCAGTTTGTTATTTATTTCTTGGATGGAGTTCTTTATTTCTGTCATTTCTAAGTATACTTTCTTGAGTTTGTCCAACTCTGTTGCAATGTCATTAAATTTTAGTCCTTGAATTTCTTGATGTTTATTCATTCTATCTTATGACGCTCTGATCTCCATAAGCACCTTCTTGGTACTGTCGTTCTCAGAGATAGCCATTGTTTGTGCCTCAGTAGCTGTTCTTTCTAGCGCTTTTTGCTGGGACTCTGATAATTACCAGCAATTCTTCATTGGTTTTTCTTCATTTGTAGCAATTCTCCTATCTTTCTCTTTAATTCTATTGCTCAGTGAAAAATGAAGAAGTAGTCACTTATGATATTTGCTCTACCTTTTGTCCTTCCTTGAGCTGGGCCTCCACATTTGTTCAGTTATGAAGTGGAGCTGGCGTTTGAGTGTTATGCTGTTGATTTATAATTCTGAGCACTTACTAGGGGATGGGAGTGCTGCAAGTTTTCAGAACCTGTTGGCAGGTCATAATGTTTACTATCTGGTGAATGGACCTGTTGGAACTCACTCTCTCTTTCTGCACGATATGACCTTACAGTGTGTATGCCTGCATAGTCCCTGAATCCAAGACAAGGTATAAGAGGGAAAAGAGAGGGTAGAAGGAGAGAAAAAAAGGAAAGGAAGAAAAAGAGAAAGAAGAAAGAAAAATAGAAAAAGAAAAAAAACAGAGAAATAACAAAGAAAGAGAAATAGAAGAAGGAATGAAAAGAGAAAAACAACCAGCAAACAAAGCAACCAAATGAGATAATCAAACAAACAAACCAATACTGCCACTAGCCTCCTTCTCAGTCGTTTCCACTGTCTGCATCTATCAACCAGTCACTGGCTCAGGGTGGAGGGTAAATCATCTGGGGTTCCACATCTGCCATTATGTGCCAGGGCTTGTGCTCTCTGAGATCAAAAGAGCAGCCCCAATGTAACGCAGAAATCAGTGCCTGGTTCTGCTGTTTCACAGAGACTGCCCTGGAGCACTTCTCTGCCCAGGTGTAAGAAAATCTGCTCAGACTATTCACAGCAGCAAAAACATGGAACCAACCATGCTGCCCATTGAAAGTAGACTGGATTTTTTTTAAAGTGGTACATATACACAATGGAATATTATACAACCATAAAGGACAAAATTATGAACTTTGCAGCAACTTGGATGGATTTAGAGTCTATAATACTCAGTGATGTATTACTGAAACAAAGACTGAGTGCCACATGTTCTCACTCATAAGTGAACCCTAAACAATTATCATAATACTACAAGAAAGGGATTGGCAGTAGTGGGAAACTGCTGGGCTGCCAGGGGTGGGGGGGCACACATCAACAATAAGAGTACCTGATCTCAAACTAGGTGATGTGGGGACCAAAGTGAGGCCCAAACTTTGCCTGTATAATGACTATTTGCATACCCAGCCCTGAGTTGTACCCCACATCTTCAAAACATTTTTTTTAAAAAGAGAATCTGCTCACATATGAATAGACAGTTCTCAAAAGAAGACATATGAGTAGCCAACAGATATATGAAAAAATGTTCAGCCTCACTAGTCATCAAATAAATGCAAATTAAAACTACGGTGAGATACCACCTAACTCCAGTCAGGATGACCATCATCAATAACTCAAATAATAACGGATGCTGGAGAGGATATGCGAAAAGGGAACACTTCTACACTGTTGGTGGGAGTGTAAACTAGTACAGCCTCTGTGGAAAGCAGTGTGGTGATTCCTAAAAGTTCTAAAAATCCACCTTCCATATGACCCTGCAATCCCCCTACTGGAAATATACCCGGAAGAACTCAAATCACTCTAGAAAAGATACCTGCACAATTATGTTTATTGCACGCAGCACTGTTCACAATAGCAAGAACATGGAACCAACCGTGCTGCCCATCAAAAGAGGACTGGATAAGAGAACTGTCTATTCATATGTGAGCAGATTCTCTTTTAAAAAAAAAATTGTACATATTCACAATGGAATATTACACAATCATAAAGAACAAAATCATGAGCTTCACAGCAATCTGAATGACTTAGCGTCTATAATACTGAGTGATCTTTCACAGAAACAAAGAACTGAGTATCACACGTTCTCACTTATAAGTGGACCTTGAACAACTATTGTAATACCATAAGAAAAGGAATGGTAGTAGCAGGAAACTGTGGGAAAATGGAGGGGGCGGCAGGTGGGATTGGTAGTAACAGGAAACGGCCTGGGGAAGGGGGGGCACACCTCATCAACAAGGGTACCTGCACAATAAATATTTGTATACCTAACCCTGAATTGTGCCCCACAATTTTAGAATGAAAAAGTTTAAAAAGAGAGAATCTGCTCAGTTCCTCTGCTGGATGCTATTGCTCCCTTCCCAGCAGTTACTAGCCTCCTGATCTCTGGACCTGGTGGCAAGGCTCTGGAACCCCCTCCAGGTTCGAGGGGCTCTCCCTACTGCTTCCTTGGGAGTCTGCCTCAGGCTTCCTGTCTGCATTCCCTCTGTGGCCCTCACTGCCAGTGTTCAGCTCACTCCAGCAAATCTGCCCAGCGGAAAGCTCCCAAATTGTCTGCTGCTAGGTCTCCCGCTCTAATTGTATGTGTCTGTGTATGGTCTGGTTTGGGGGTGGAGCATCTGTCTCTGGTATCCTGCGCTTGGAGTATCCTCTCTGGGCAAGCAATGTTCAATTTCAGGGGAGTGCAGCGATCACCCCTCAATCTCAGGATGCAGGCTGCTCAGAATTGGTCAAGAAAAAGCTGGTCTTTACCAGTCTTCAGACAGAGAAAATGACGGTGGTCTGTGTTTTTTCCTCTGGGGAGGCTCAGCTTCAGATTTCCTCTCCATGCTTTTTCCACAGTCCCTGTGTAGTGGCCGAATGTTCAATCCGAGAGACCACGAAGAGCCAATTCTGATGAAAGTTCAAGAGGGTCTTTATTTGCAAGCTCGAGCCTGGACCTCTGTTGACAATCGACGCAGCGGAGTACACCCAGAGGCCCTGACTTCCTTAAGCAGACACCTTTTATGTTTTCACACAAAAAAGGGAGGAGGAGTTTGGGGGGACTTTCCAGTCTTGTTACCATTTAATTGGGTAGTAACCTCTGGTGGTCAGCTCAATCGTGGAGGATCGGCTAGCTTGACTCTGGCTGACCTTGGCCCACTAGCTGGGGAAGTTGCAGAGACATTTGGAAACTTTAGGTGATTTTCCCCTGGCACCTTACTGGTTGTTGCTAAGGGGAAAGTGGGTCAAGGGAAGGGGTTGAAGCTTGAACTGGAGCTTTGCAGTTTTTCCCATAACTGAAACTTTAAACAGCTACAGGTTATGTTTTAAAGCAGAAAACTAAAATGGCTGTGCTATTGTCCACAAGCCGATTACATATTTATTGGGTTATAGCATGCTCTTAACCTAAGTTTATGGTATGCTCTATTACGATTCTCTCACATGCTGCCAGTGCCTGGCCTGTTATCACAGGTGGTGGTTTTGGCCAGGCACCTGGTATCCAGATGCAGCTACTCTCTTCTGTCTTTTCCTGAGAGCTTCCCCGGGCGTGGTGGGGCCTTCTGCACACAACAGGTGCCGAATTTAGAGCAGTGGCAAATTGCAGCTGGGTGCTTGATCCTGTGTCTTCCCTCAGTTGGACCCTTGCTCACCCACTTGCACACACAAATGAACAAAGATTAATTTTTTTGTGCACTCACCTATGCAGAGACTCTCATGCTCCAATTGGATCTGACACCATCTTGCCCCTATCCCCCCAATATAATCTTTTAAAAAGGAGATAAGTTCTGGGATAAGGAGGTTTTGGTGTCTGAAAGATGTTGAGGAAAATGTAAAGCTCTTAATTAAAAGTATTGAGTAACATGGAGGCCATAGTACACAGAATGGTTGTTACCAGAGGCTGGGGAAAATAGGGAGGGATAGATTTTAAAAAATACAGTTAGAAGAAATAAGTTCTAGGGAGGGATCAGCAGTCGTGGGATGCTGCAAGGTGGGGGGCACATGGCAACACAAAGGGCACCTGTTCCTAAATTAGACAACTAGTTGGAGACCAAACCTTCACCTGCGTGTCAATTACTTATGTACATAATCCTGACTTATACCTCACATCTCTATAATAAAGTTTAAAAAAAAGAAAGAAGTTTTAGTGTTTGATAGCAAATAGGGTGACTATAGTTAATAATAATTGTATGTATATTTCAAAATAGCTGGAAGAGAAGATTTAGAATGTTTTGCAACATAAAAAAATAATAAGTGTTTGAGATGATAAATATTCCAATTAGCTAGATCAGATCATTCTGCATTATATACATGTATCAAAATGTCACATGTACCCCATAAATATGTACCACTATTTTGTATTAATAAAAACTAAAAATAAAGTTTTGAGTCAAATACTTTAGTAGTAGTATCTATTCTGAAAATAAGTATTTACTTACACACTAATAGATCACATAATAAATATGCAAATAATATTGTTAGGTTAATCTGAGTCAATAAACTAATAAATCAATAAATATTCTAAAGGGTTGGGAGTGTTTCCATATAAAAATAAAAAGTATTTATTTATTTAGAACATTTTCTATTATTTATAGTGTCCTAAGAAATATACTAAGTGTATTTTTTTTTCAGATGGAGTCTTGCTATGTTGCTCAGGCTGGTCTTGAACTCCTAGGCTCAAGCTTCAGCCTCCCAAATAGCTAGAATTACAGACATGTACCACCAGGCCCAGCTTAAAATGCACTTTTAAGTCTGTCTCTAAAGGAACACAATATTTTATTTTTTTAATATTTTATTTTAAATAAATTATGCTGTGAACAGGATATAATCTTGTGGAAGGCAAAATTTTTTATTTGTTCTTTTTACACTATATTCCCACAACTGGAACAGCAACTGGTATAAAATAGGTGCTCAATAAATATCTGTTGAATTAATAAGTTAGGGCAAGGTTATGAGGACTGTAAGTATAAGGAATTGCTGTTCAATGAATGTACATTTGTCTTAGAAAGAGAACTAGCAGGTGTGTAAAGCTAAGAAGTTCAATCTAGGTTTAGGCTGTTATTCAAATAGTCTATTGACATCTGTTCTAATTCTGTTCACAATCTTGGACTCTTACATCAATGTTCTGAAACTTCAGAATAGCACAACAAGCTTAAGCCCAGAACCAGTGTAGCTTTGTTTCAATAGAGAGTTAAGAGATGGCCTGTTAATGAGATTTCTTTGCCATACATTATTCATGCTGGGAAATCAACAAAATACCAAATCAACTGTAGTACTTAACTGCGTTATTTGACCAAGAGATTAAATTGGTCTTGAAAAATCCAGGAGAGACAGGTGAATTTGGCAAGGAATTCTATGGAGTCAATGGGCTTGCCATAAAAATCCTAAATACCTTTGGCCATGGTCGTGGGTGAGATTCGGTGCCCAGAGCCACCGGGGCCTCAGCTCACCGCCCACTGCCTCGTGTGCGAGGGTGAAACCCAGGCCCTGACAGTCACCGCCACTTCAGCCCCTGTGCGGCCACTCACGGGGTCTGGCCTCTGATCCCTGACCGCGAAGCCTATCTTCTCTCCGCAGGACACTGGTCGCCCCAGCCTGAGGCCGACGCCGCCAGGACCGCTGGGGGAGGAGGACTCGGTTGTGCCCGTGCTTCAAATAAAACTCTGTCCCTAAAAAAAAAAAAAAAATCCTAAATACTGTATCATCATCACTATTATATAATGTGCCTATAGTTTATAAAACACATTGATAGAAATTATTTCGTTTGACCTTTACAACAATTTTGTGAATCAAGTCCTAGTATTGAATCATGTTGGATGTTTGAAAGTACTAATCACAACCTTTTCTAATCCAACCCATTGAAAGTAACAACAACAGTAATCCTAGCTAGCATTTAAATAGCACTTATGACACACCAACTACTCTCTATGTACTTTTACATCTGTTCATTTGTCTACCCCTGACAACAATCATAAGTTTCCAACTAGGAGTGTCTATTTGCTTTATTAAAGGTGACTGGCAAATTCAATTTCTACCTGATGCAAAAATTTCACTCTTTGCCATTCTCTCCTGAACTGAACATAATCAGGGAATGACCGTGACTCTTCTACCCAGTGTCATGCTATAAAGCTGGAACTGAAGGAATGTCTGTCCAGCTGGGTTAGCCTCATGTGGTCTGGCGAAGCCTCAATGTGTGAGCTCCAGCCTCACCTGAGCTCAGGCAGGTATATGAGCTGATAGGAAGGTGACAGGGAGTAAATGTCAAGCCTTTCCCAATCTCACCAATCTTGCACAAGTCTTTGCAGTGGGTGAAAAATTGTTCTGAAAGTGCTGCGACTCTCTCTCAGAAAGTAAAGCAGATACTCCCGCAGCTCTGTCAGAAACTGCAGGAAGAAAATGAGTGTTCCCATCTATTTTGTCTTCCCCGAGTGTCTTCAATAGCCAAATGAAGAAAACTGATGGCCAGGCATGCTTAGTGTCTTCCTCGTTGTCAAAGAACAGGCACGTAGCGAAGACAGGACTTGAGCTCCAGCATTCTGATGGCAGAGTTCATATCATGTTCTCTCTACACTGGAAAACTTCTACCCAGACTAGTTTGATGGAAGCTGAGAGGCAAGCATTCTAAAAGTCAAAACTCTTGAATGCTCTTCTAGAAATATTTTATGCCCTAACTAGATTCTCTTTTCCCTGTAATTTCTTGTCACATGTGCTAAAAACATATCATTCAAACAATGTTTTTCTCAGCCAAGTTAAGTGATACAGTGAACAATAATTTTTAAACATTTTAAAAGATTGTGATAGTATTTTATCTCACATAAAGATATTTACACTTCTATTCGTTTAACTTTAGTATATTTATGTTGCTTAATAAGTATTATAATAATTAGCAGGGCAATGCATCTTTGGTTCATAGAATTACCAGTTGTACCAAAAGCACTAATATTTTGTTTTGGTGACTATCAGATTCAGAAGCAGATGCTACATTATTCTCTTATTTATATTTTCAGCAGTCTTCATTCAACTGCTTGTTAGTTCACTTTCCACTAAATACATACACATAATATTGCTGGTTCATGGAGCAGTCATCTTACTGTTTATTAACAGGCACAAATTACAAAGCAGGAATAAACTTGACTGCACAGTACCACACAGAAAGGGTCTTACCAGTCTAGTGCAATTACAGTAGGTCTTTCCTCTAATTTATTTGAGAAACTGCAGGAGGAGGGTGGGGGAAGTTAAATGACTAGCTTGAGTGATTCACTGTATTTCTAAAGTTCATTTGAAAAATTCTATTATGAAAATTCAGAGTTCAATAGCTAGCCTCTTATGTGGCCTCTGATCTCTTGGACTATTATCTACCAATAAATTCTCCAACTGCAATTATAGTAAGAGGTTTTACAACTTATTACAGTAAAATTTGAGCTGTGAAGTGGAATGGAAATTAAGATGAGCTTATGAACTAGCCAGTCCCAAACACTGTTATTGTGTCTATGAAAGCAGGGTACTTTTGTTTCTGCTGTAATACTTTTTGTTCAGTGAAATATTTTAAATGTTAAACAACTTCAAGACCTTATAAAATAATGGGAAAAATTATTTTAATTTTGAATCAGTGTGTAATTACTTGCGATAATGACATTTATCTCTTCTGTTTTGTACTTCCTATGGACAAATTTTCATGGCATCCCTTGAACTGTTTCTTGGGTTTGTTTGTTTCATCATTTGTTCAGGGGCCATATTTAAATATGTAATTTTTTTAAAAATCAATGAAAGCTGTTCCCATAGCCCTCCTAGAGACATAATTGTAAAAAACAAAATGGTGATTCATTTTCTTGCTTTTTGGAGGGGAGAGACTAGACAGGTGTGTCTTTATTGGCAACAATTACTTGAGTGGGGTGAAGCAGGAGTGGGTGGCACCGATGCCAGGCTGGCCGTGCTTCACAGGCTTGTAGGTGATGACTTGCCCAGGTAATGGCTGATCATCTCTGGCTTGACCTCCACCTGGTTGAAGGTCTTTCCCTTGTACACACCCACCATGCTGCCCACCATCTCGGGCAGAATGATCACACAGGTGTGTCTTCACCACCTCAGGCTTCTCCCTGGGGGGTGCCTCCTTCTTAGCCTTGCGCAGGCACTTAAGCAATGAGTGCTGCTTCCACTGCAGGCCTCAGTTCAGAATCCACCACTGCTACATGCTGTATAGCTGTATTAACTGCTGATAGAACATGTCCAGCAGCTGGTCCAGGTCCACGCCGCAGTAGGTAAACTTGCAGAAGGTCCTCTTCTTCTACTGCTCCACTTCTGCCATCTTGCCAGCTCCTTGGAAAGGGCCACCTCTGCCCATGCCTGGGCAGTTATCCTGGTGATTCATTTTCAAAATGATGATGTGTTACTTCACTTCCTGGTTAATTCTCCTCTCTTAGTGGGCTTTCCCTTTTGGCAGACTTCCTTTGGTGGACATTGAGACCTAGTCAGGATCCAGAGACATGTATTTTACCTTATTTGTGTAGAAGCTGCTTGTGTTTTACCTTATTTGTACAGAATTATTGCTTAGATGACATCCGGGAAAGTACTGTAACCTCTGATGTACTCAACCAATGGAAACCAGGGGAGGGACTTGCAATTTAGGGTATAAATACACTGGCTGTGACTGCCTCAATGTGCCTGCTCACCCAAAAGACAACATTCTTGCAAAAACAAAATTAAAAGAACTATTTCTCTCCCCAATCTCTGAGTCTCCATGCCCTGCTTTAATAATGAAGCTAAGGAAGGTTGATTCCACCTTCCACAGCCATGGGGGCTCTTCCAAGATACCTGCCACTGCAGGACCAGATATCTGTCAGAGGGAAAGTCACATCCACTCAGTTTTAGGTGGCTCACTCTGGCTGGGCAATCCTGGTTCCGACTGCTTTGCAGGTAGACCTGAGACCATTATCTTAGACTTGGAGGAAGAGACACTGAACAGGCAGGCACCACCCACAGTGACCCGGTAACATTGTGCACAAGCTAGGGTAGGAAAATTGGACTATAAATCTTGCCTTGGGGGTCAGGGAAATTCTTGGATGTTGAGTGTGTGTGACTGAGATATGTCTTAAGAGACAAAGTGATCCCTAGCATTTGCAGTAAACCTCCAGGGGGGGAGGGTTTGAGTACTTTAGGAAAAACTGAGAGACTACACAGCTAACCTGGTAACCAAGAATGAGTAATTTGCAGTCTAGGCCTAGGAAGGGAGGTCAAGAAGACCCCCTTGAAATTCTTCCAGATAGTCTGTTTGGACAAATGTTAAAGAATTGAAAAAGTGATTCCAAAGCTAAAGAAATGGGAAAGAAGAAAATGATTGAATGTTGTTGCTTTGTATGAACTAAGGAACCAACAATCCACCAGCCTTCAGTGTTTGGGCTGAAATTTGGCTCCAATGAGGACTGACTTTGTCAGACTTTGGTAATCTATGTAAACAATAAGGCTTCTGTTTCATCTGAGGAAAGGGATTATGCTCTTTGTTGGCTTCCAGAAAACCTTCCTGTGTTTCCCCTTTGAACAGGAAATGAGGAGGGGAAAACATCTGGCCCTCTAGAGGAAAAAAGAAAAACCTTGGAATCCGCTCTCCTGTGCCCCCCCTTACAACTCCCAAGAAGACCAAGGATCCGCAACAGGAGATGCGGATCTATCAGAAACTCAAAAACTGAGATCCTCAAACCCTAAACCCCTGTATCCTAATTTGAAAAGAGAATTGGAACAGTGCAAAAGGGATATTGAAAAATTCCCTTTTCCCCCTGAAGATCCAAATGAAGATTCAAAATTGTTCAAAATTTTTCCTACCAAGGGAAGTTCCCTTTGGGCAGGGAGAAATTGGCTTTGTTAATGCCCCACTTACTAGTACTGAAGTAAAAAATTTATAAAAGGAAATAAGATCATTATTAGATGATCCTTTAGGTTTAGCTGATCGAGTTGATCAGTTTTCGTGGACACACACACACACACACACACACACACACACACACACATACACACACACACCTGGGTAAAACTGATGTCTATTATGAACATTCTATTCACTGATGGAAAAGGGGGAATGATTCAAAGGGTTGCTATGTCTATCTGGGAATGGGAACATCCCCCAAGCCCAGGAGTACAACCAGGAGAACAGAAATATCCAAACACAGACTCCAGATGGGATAATAATAACCCAGGAGATAGAGTTAGAATGCAAAATTTAAGGGAATTGGTGATTAAAGGGATCAAAGAGTCAGCCCCACTGTATCTCAAAGAGTCAGCCCCAAAATATCTCAAAGGCCTTTGAAATCCATCAAGAGAAGGAGGAAACTCCAACAGCCTTTTTACAATGACTTAGAGATCAAATGAGAAAGTATTCAGAGTTAGACCTAGAAGTCCTTGTAGGACAGGGCCTTCTAAAGGTTAATTTTGTTACCAAAAGTTAGCCAGACATTGCGAAAAAGTTACAAAAGCTGGAGGGATGGAATGAAAGACCTATTAAGGAATTGTTAAGAGATCATAAAACGTGTTTGTCAAAAGAGATGAAGAAAAGCAAAAACAGAAAGCTAGAATCATGGCAAGCACTGTAGAAAAGGTGGTTGGAAAAAGAAATGAGGGATTCCCCCTGGGCACGTTTTGGGTATCAAAAGGGACAGAATAAAGGAAGGTTTAATCCAAAAGGAACTACGAGAAGGAAATTTAATCAAAAGGAAGCTGGATGTTACCATTGTAAGAAATCCGGGCATTTCAAAAGAGATTATCCTGAACTTAAAAAGGAGAAAGAGATAGTCTCCCTGAAGCCACTAGATGCAGAATAGGGAGGTCAGGATTTCCCCTGTCTCAGAACCCCACCAGAAACCCTCAATAAATCTGGAGGTAGAGTCTAATGAGGAGGACACTCTCTTCCTCGTTGATACTGGGGAAGCTCACTCCCCCCTAACCTTCCAACACCAAAATGTTCAGTTTTTACCAGAAAAGTTTATAGTCTCCAGGGTAAAGAAAGAAGGTTTTCAGGTTCCTACATTTAAACCCATGATTATAAAAGCTGAAACTGAGACAATGATGAGGTTATTTTTTGTTTTGTCCCAGAAGCAGGAATAAATCTCCTAGGCAGAGACCTAGTTGTCCAGATAGGTCTTAATGTAGGCATAAAACAAGGTCAACTGAAGGTCCAAATGGCATAGCTCACAGAGGAAAAAGAACAAAGAATGAGCCCTAAAGTATGAGTGAGAGAAGGAAACAGAAGAGATGAAAAAGGTAGAGGCTGCTCCAAACAAGGAGGGGAGGTGGATCCTCCCAATGGAAGAGAGAAGACTCGCAAGCCGATTGTTAGGGAATTAATGACTATACTGCATAAGGAAAGCCATTCGGGAATGCAAGCAATGTGTGGTGCACTCTTCAAAACCTATGGATGTGTCGGTATTTATACTATTGTTAAACAAATCTGTGAAGGGTGTGTGATTTGTCAGAAAATAAATAAAAAGGTCATCAGTGGGTCATTAAAAAGGGAAAGACCTCCTAGATTGGGACCCTTCACAAGTACACAAATTGATTTCACTGAAACATCCAAGGCTGGAAACCGTAAGTACCTATTCTTGATTGTTAATCATCTTGCTGGGTAAATGGAGGCACCCCCAACAACAACAGCTACAGCAGGGTCTGTAATAAAAAATACCCCTGTAACAGGTAATCCCTAGATTTGGTCTAGTAAAAAAAAAAACACTGATTCGGATCATGGAAACCATTTTACCTCAAAGGCATCACAAGGCCTTGCAACAGCACTCCAAATGTGATGGGACTTTCATAGGCCCTGGCATCCATCATCATCAGGATGGATAGAACAAATGAACCAAACCCTAAAAACCCATATGACTAAACCAATGCTAAAAATAAAGTTCCCCTGTGTCAAATGTCTTCCTATAGCTCTCCTATGAATTAAAACAGAACCTTGAAAGATTGGGGGATTGTCACCCTATAAACTATTATAGGGGTTGCCCAACCTAGGTAGAGCAACAGGTTTACCCACCCTGGAAACCAAAGACCAATTTTTAAAAGAATATATTTCAGCCGTCTCCTCTACCCTATCTTCCCTTAAATTAAAAGGACTCCTTGCTTAAACGCCTCCGCTTGAGTTCACAGTTCACCATTTTCGCCTGGCGACGGGGTGTTAATCAAGACTTGGAAGAAACCTAGCTCCAACCAAACTGGGAAGGACCATGCCAAGTGCTCCTAAAATACTGAAATGACTATCCAAATGGCAAAAGGGATAGACACCTCACACTCAAGTCAAGAAATCAATAACAGGGACTGTGGTAAAAGAGAAACAAGATTGGTAGGAAGTCTCTCAAATAGAACCTCTAAAAATAAAAATAAGAAGAAGTACATTTAAAATTTAGTCTCCAGCCAGGTGTGGCGACTCAGTCTGTAATCCCAGTACATTGGGAGGCCGAGGGGAGTGGATTGCCTGAGCCCACAGGTTCGAGACCAACCCAGGCAACTTGGCAAGACCTCATCCCTACAATAAATCAAAAGTTATCCAGGCATGGTAGTATGCACTTTTAGTTCCAGCTAGTTGGATGGCCGAGGCAGAAGGATCACTGGAGCCCAGCAGGTTGACACTGGGGTGGCCATGAGTGTGCCACTGCACTCTAGCCTGGGTGACAGAGTGAGACTCCAACTAAAAAATAAAATAAAATAAAATAAAATTTAGTCTCCATAAATGTTCCTAATGTCCTCCTTATAACCCTTCCTATAGTGACTGCTTTTATTGTCCTGCCTCTTAGTTCTGAACGCCCATGCAACTGTTACCTCCCTTGAGAACCAGCAGAATGTCTAATTACTTGCAGACCTCTATTATTATTGTAACTTTATAGGTCATTAATAGACAGACAACCAAAGGTAAACCTTATCCCTTTCACACTAGCTTGATAATCAGTGTAACTAAAACTTTATCACTTCAAATTATAAAATTTGATGCATACCAAATTTTGCCTTATGGAAACCTAGAGAAACAAAAGCAATTATCTCAAGTAGACAAATATCTTTGTCCTATGCCAAATATAGGTGAGGAGGACTAAATTTTGAAAACTTTGAAGAACCCTCCCAAACCTGCAGAAATCCCTGTCCCAGTTGGGATAATGGATGGTGGACTACCCAAATTCAAAGTTGAACGGCAACCCCTTGAAAAACAGTGAAGCCCTTACAGTTCTTGAAACCCTAAATACACTTATCTAAGGGAGTTCCACTGGCAGCCTGTAGAAATTTAGAATGTAACCCTATACTTCTAACTATTAATGATGCTGCTACTTTAGATCAAAAACCTAAGGTGGTACCTCGAATTTATGGATTAGAAGTCAACATTTCAAGACAAGACCCTCAAGGAAGATTAACTCTTCTTTTAGTCAAGAATGTAGCTGTAGGTACACTGAAACCAACCCTGGGTCCCAGTGATTATTACAACCTCCCTAATAATAATCTCCAAAAGTTAACCATAGTGAAATTAAAGATTTAAAACAGACTATAGAACTCAAAACTGGTTAAAAGGAAACAAATGCCTGGATGAGATGGATAAAATTTATGGTATCCACTCTAAATAAGAGTGATTGCTATGAATGCACCACAGAACGGTTGCAGGCTCAAGTGGTTCCATTCCCTATGAGCTGGGATACAGACCCCATCAGAATAAGTTGTATGTTAACCCTGTACCAAGACAAAGATACATGGAGAAACAAGACATGCAAAAATCTGTCCTTGCTTCACCCTGCCTTGCAGAAGCCAAATTTGAAGGTAGCCCCTTTCTTTTCTATGAGTAAGTTGAATCACTCCTCATGTCTCTCCTGATAGGAGGAAGGGTTCACTACTTCCCAATGGCAACTGCAAACCTGTACCCACCTCCTGGATGTCTCAGAGGTACAAAAGGGCAACTACTCTCACTTTCATGTCCCTCGAGTGGATGTTTGGTGGTACTGTGGAGGAAGGAAACTTAGAAACCTCTTACTGCCCACACGGTCTGAAACCTATTCGTTGGTTCAATTGGCTGTCCCATTCACCCTGGCATTTCACTCCAAACCAAAACTACATCCTCAAAACTGATGCAAAAGATCATTACAAAGATCATTTCATCTCAATATATATATATATCGATGCTATAAGAGACCCCTGAGGAGTTCCTAATGAATTTAAAGCTAGAAACCAAATAGTTGCAGGATTTGAGTCTATGGTCTTCTGGTGGTCACCTGTTAACAAAAAAATGTAATTGAATTAATTACATTTACTATAACCAACAAAAATTTATTAATAATACTAGAAAGGCTATCAGAGGAATTGTAGAACAACTGAATACCCCAGTTGAATAACTTGGGGAAACCGTATGGTTTTAGATATGACGTTAGCTGAGAAAGGGGGAGTCTATGTTATATTGGGGGGAAAATGCTGTACTGTTATTCTAAATAACACAGCCCTTAATGGAACTATCACCAAAGCACTATGAGGGCTAACTACTCTGGCCAATGAATTGGCTGAAAAATCTGGAATTGATCAACCTTTTACAAACTGGTTAGAAGGCTGATTTGAAAAATGGGAGAAAATAATAGCTTTAATCTTAACCTCCTTTGTGATTGTAGTGGGAATATTAACAGCCATAGTTTGCTGCATAATTCCCTGTGTTAGAGGCTTAGTCCAAAACCTTATAAAAACTGCTATTAATTAAAATGCCCATAGGTCATTCCTCTAATAATCTCATGATAATGAAAACTGAATTAAATTTTGAGAAAAAAAGTCAAAAGCTATTAGAAAATTTTAAAACAAACTTGAATTATAGTGAAAACAAAATCAAAATTACTTAAAAACAAAGAGAAGGGGAAAATTGTAAAAAAACAAAATGATGCCAGGCACAGTGGCTCACACCTATAATCCCAGCACTTTAAGAGGCCAAGGTGAGAGGATTGCCTGAGACCACAGGTTCAAGGCCAGCCTGGGCAACTTGGCAAGACCTCATCTCTATAATAAGTCCAAAAAAATGAGCCGGGCATGGTGGTGCATGCCTATAGTTCCAGCTATTTGGAAACTAAGACAGAAGAGTCACCTGAGCCCAACAGGTCAAAGCTGCAGTGGCCGTGAGCATGCCACTGCACTCCAGCCTGGGCAACAGAGTGAGACTCCAATTCAAAAATAATAATAATTATTATTCATTTTCAAAATGGCAGTTTGTTACTTCACTTCCTGGTTCTTCCTCCTTTCTTAGCAGGCATTCTCTTTTGGCAGGCTTCCTTTGGTGAGCATTGAGACCCAATCAGAATCCAGAGACATACATGTATTTTACCTTATTTGTGTAGAAACTGCTTGTGTTTTACCTTATATGTACAGAGTTACTGCTTATACGATGTCCAGGAAAGTGATGTAACCTCTGAAGTACTCAACCAATGGGGAACCAGGGGAGGAACTTGCACTTTAGGGCATGTATACACTGGCTGTGACTGCCTTGGTGTTCCTACCCCTCCAAGAGACACCCATTCTTGCAAGAATGAAATTAAAAGAGCTACTTCACTCCCCCAATCTCTGAGTCTCCATGTCATGCTTTAAAGACAAAACTAAGGAGGGTCAATTCCACCTCCCACAATGGCATCTCAGGTTGCACACATTAATTTTGTTTTCCCATGATTTGGTTAGTTTTACAGCTGTATCCATTACTGGATTTGTATAGTTGCAGAATGATTTATATAACATGACAATATAACCAGAACATAGTACAATCCCAATAAGCAATATAACCCATGACAATATAACCAGAACATAGTACAATATAACCCATGACAATATAACCAGAACATAGTACAATCCCAATAAGCATCAAAGAAATGCATTTCAATAGTCTTAAAATGTTTCAAACCAAATTTTTTTCTCTATTTCTAACTGGTTGAATAAACCTATCAATTTCACTAAGCAATTAGTTTTCAAAAATACCCAACATATAAAATTCAAAAATGTCAAAGATTATAACTTGAATTGCAAAAATAATATAGTTATTTAAAATATATATACTTCTAGAATTATTTGACTTTCATCTAATATTTTTCCTGATCAATTCCCCTGATTAAACTCAAATTTATTTTAACTTATATTTACATGTGTTTTTGAAGGTACTATAGAAGTTTGTCAAATCAGAATTTTTAACACGCTTTATCCTTCCTGTTGCTTTAAGAAATTCCAATATGATGTTTCCTGGTAGTAATTGGATCTTAGTTGCTGTTGTGTTTGCTTTGATGGTTTTCACATTTAAGTTGAAGCTTCACGTTTCTAATACATTCCATGATTGGGCATATGTATTTAGAACTCAGAAGGCTACAGTTTCAGATTTAAGAAACAAAAGCAGTGGTGGTTTCAGAATATGCATGTGTAAAATACAATATTGTCTTCCAGAGTGAAAGCTAATATAATTCTACTCTTGCTAGGATATATCTTACAAAAGAGATAACCGGGTTTGAACTGATCTATTCACATTGTCTCAATCAGCCTTCCTTAAAACCAAAGCATAGCCTTGGAGCATCAGTGTTTAGAGCAAATCTCTCTGGCCTGCATCAGGAATCTACCCACTACTTGGATTTCAATCCTGTATCTTATCCAATGACAAAAGTGGCCATCAACAAGAGAAAACAGGGACATTAACTTTAAGAACAGAATTACAATTTGTTGTCAGAATAACCCCAAGTACTATAACAAACCCTGAAATGTCAGTGACTTGTCAGAACAGACGTTTATTTCTTACTCAGATAATGGCTCAACTTAGGAACTCCTGATTGGGAGGTAGCTTTCCCTACATGGTGATTTGGGACACCAACTCTTTTTATCTTTGTGGTCCCACCATTCATGGCTTCATTATCTTCTGCATTCAGCCAGTAGAAGAAGAAAACATGGAGAAACATTTCTGCTTCTTCAAAGTTATGGCCCACACATAGCACACATCACTTTTACTCACATTTTATTAATGTGAAAGAATCACAAAACCAGACATAGATGCAAGGTGACAGGAGAGGGGAATATAGAAAATATGGTTAAACCTCAACTATGGAATGGGGAACACAAGTTTTGATGGACAGCTAACCACCACAAGCATCAGCATCAGACAATAACTTAGCAACACCTTTTTTGTTTTGGATACTGTATTAACAATCCAAGACAGCATATGCCAAGTGACAATAAAGAACTACCATTTATTCACGCAGTCATTCAACAAATGTTTGTTAAACATCTATTGTTTGCCACTTACTGGGCTGTGAACCAAGGACACAAAGATAGTGCTCTTTGTTTCCAGTGTAAGAGACAGGCCCAAACAGTGCTAAGTCCCCAAAACAGATCAAGTACATGTTTAGGTTTTCAACATAGGAGCACCAAAAATAGAGGAAGAGTAAAGAAAGCTTTAGAAACAATGTTATTCTTGATGTATCTTTAAATGACATTTAAAATAGTCATCAAAATAAGAGCAAGAAATTTTTAGGACTTCCTTATCTTACACCTGTTTAACATTTTCAAGCCCTTTGAAGTTTCCACTTGGACTGGATATTTCAACAAATAACTATGCCACAAATGGGATGAGATTTGGATGCCTTAGGGAAAAACAGAAGAAAGGAGGGAAGGTGTTCCAGATCAAACGAATTTAAATAGTGCTAGTCAGTAGAGACAGCATCAGGACTACCATTTTGGTTAGGAATGATCAATTAACATGGGGTGGGAAGTCTTCTTATGAGCCTGATGTCTGCCTTCTCTGTTGAATACGAGCACCTCAAAGACAAGGACCACGGTCCTCTTTTAGCCCCAGTAGTATCTGTCCGATTATCAGTGCCTCCCCAGGTTTGGAGAATTGAATAAAATTGAATGTGTGCATTTGCTTACTTCTTTCAAATTCTACAGAATATATCACAACAAGGGGAAATTTTAAAGCATATCTTGACTGTGAAAATCATGTGCTTTCAGGTTGGAATGGGAGGCAGCAATGTCTTACTTCTCTGGTATTGGAATACTTCTAACTTTTATCACATATTAAATTAACTGGAGTCTCTATCTCTGAACATTTCTCCTCTGTTATCCCCTTTTAATTTGTGTGTTAAACATGAAGTATTTTTCTCTACAAAATCTTCACCTCAGAAAATTTCCACTGTCTATCAGTCTTAAACATCTGAAGAATTGGTGAGACTATTAGTTAAACATTTATGGTGACACCCTTCACATGCATAGAAAAAATTTTGGTAATTTTTATTATTTCCAGTATTGAAAGGGCTGTTATTTACTATTTATGCTATTTTAAGATGGGAAAAGGTTATATCACTCTTTTGTTGTTCTTCCTATGAACAGTTTTTAAAGTAGCATAAGGGATCACATTTCCACCAGTTTTCTCATAAGAGCTTAAATCTATAAACATGGTATTTGGGAGAATTTGTTCTTCTCTAGATGGAGCTAGAATTGAAATTAGATTGAGGGCAACTCCCTTGGGTCCCCTCCCACTATGGGAGATTTTCTCTCCTCTCAATAAATCCTGCTTGCTGAAAAGAAAAGAAAAGAAATTATTTTGAAACAAGATGATGTTCCTCAAGATCTTTGTTGCCATTTGGAAGAACTTTTAAGTTCTGTGACTACTCCAAACCTAAGGTATATATGAATCAAAAGAAAACCATCTCCGAAAACTAATGGTTCTGTGCAGCCCACTGGGAGTTTACAATAAGAAAAACACTGAAAATAACTAACTGAAAATCGGAGATTTTACCCTATTTGTAACCCTTTTTTAATTATAGGGAAATAAAATATTCTAGCTCTTTAGGTTTCAATCTAGGCTAGCTGCTAGTGACTGATCACTAATTGATCATAACTTTCTTCTGCTGAGTCCAGACACCACCTCTGAATGCTCAACCCAGCACTCTAGCAGCCAGAACCCAGGAGTCGGAGTTCATATGAGGTGAAATTATTTGCCTTTCCTATTGTGTCTGTAATACCTCACCTGTAGCAGTTTAAGAAGGAAAAATAAAAATATAATCCTATAATATTTACAGAGATAGCAGTGCCCTTTCAAATTCTGATTGGTGCTACTAATCCCTGTAGACTCTTTCAACCCTTTGCTAAAAAACAGTTAAATCTAATTAACTATATGCTAGAAGAGACTGTGACTGGTGATACCTTAGCAACTGAGGAGGTTCACCACGGATAAAAAGAAACATAACAAAGTCCCATTGGCCCTCTTCCTAACCATACTATTGAGAAAGAAAAGCAGGCAAAAATTGATAAAGTAAATATTAGAAACTTGGGATTCGGACAATATAACTATCTCCATCCAAAAAGAAAAGCAAAACAAGTTTACTTTTTGAGGCAAGACAGCCAAATACAAAGTAATCAAACAAATATAGGACAAAATGGCAAATACATAGAATGCATGCTCCTCAGCCCCTTCCCACATCCACGGCAAATATCACTCATTAATTCACCACAATTCTCATACAGAGCCCAAATGCAACTTTAGAAAACCCAATACAGCAGTCAATATAGCTATTGATAAATGAGATGAGGCGAGTTGTCATCTGTCCCGAATCTGTTGCCAAAATTTTTTAACATGCTGTATATAAAAACTTAGGGCTTTCCCTGGCACTTATGAATCTTAAAACTTGTCACGAGTTACCAGCAAGATAGACAAACTGATCTCATCCAAGCTCCCAATAATAGCAAAGAAACAAGAAAACTATACTATTTTTCTATAATACACCATAATGTATACAGAATTCTTTTCAGCATTGTCCAGCAGAATTTTGAGCAGTAATCAAAATGTTATATATGTGTTCTGTCCAATATGGTAGCCACTAACCACATGTGCCTACTGAGCATTTGAAAAGTCGCACAGGGTAACTGAGGAATGATTTTTACTCTAATTAAATTAAATTTTTTAATCATGTAAATATCCATGTCTCTTAGCCCATTTTGTGCCACTACAACAAATAGCAGAGACTGGGTAATTTATAAAGAAACTAAATTTATTTTCTCACAATTTTAGATCCTTGGAAGTCTAAGATCAAGGCAGTGGAAGGTTTGGTTGTCTAGTGAGAGGCATATTCTACAGAGGAGAGGAATGCAGTGTTCTCTCTTGGCAGAAGGCAGAAGAGCAAACTTGCCAAATGTGTGGAATTTCTTTTATAATCCCATTTCTGAGGAAGGAGTGTTCGCGGCCCTATCACCTTTTAAAGGCCCCACCTACTAATATCATCACATTGGCAACACCTGAAGTTTGGAGGCGACACATTCAAACCGTAGTGCTATGAGTGGCTGCCATATTGGATAGCATAAGTATATACTATCTCATTTGATCTTCACAGTAACTTTGTAAGTAGGTCATTTACACAAAAAAGAGAAGGAAAAAGAGACACAGTGATATTGACCTGACAAAGCCAGAAAGTGACCAAATGTATACTTGAATCCAGTTTTTTTTTTTTTAATCCAAGTTCTCAGCTCCTTCTGTGGTACTACTGCAAACCTAAGGTATATGAATCAAAAGAAAACCATCTCCTAAAACTAGTGGTTCTATGCAGCCCACTAGGAGTTTGCAATAAGAAAAACACTGAAAATAACTAACTGTGAAAATCTGAGATTTTACCCTATATGTAACAAATTAGCATGCTAGTTTCATGAAAGCCAGAACACAGGAGACTCCTATATCAGAGAGTGAGGACTTTATCACTCACAGTGATAGCAGTAGCCTTTTCTTGAACCAATGTCCCAAGTCCAAATTCTCACAGAATGATGCAAATAGGGCCAGATGACTTCTGCACAAGCAGTGGGTTGCATTACAGATTTCATACTGAGCTTAGGGAACCCAAAACTTTTATAACAGTAAGCATACCTGTTTCTTATTCTAAAGTGAGGTATTATCCTCCCTTTATCACAATAGACAGTAAGCATGCCTCCCTTTCTCCATTTCTGCTCTCTATACAAACAACCTTGATATTATAGTCTGGAACAAAGGTAGTCCCCAGACATGCATAAGAGTAAGAGACCACCCACCAGCCATGAAAAGTAACAAAACAGGAAAAACTTAGCCAAAAAGAGAGGTGGTTAAATATCAACATAAATGTCAAAATGTAGGTATAAATATGTATGTGTGATAGAAAGACTATGTGCTCGAAGTTAAAACCAAAAAAAAAAAAGTTGTCAGAAAATTAAAGTAAATTTAGGAAATAATAGCGCTGTATAAGTGTGAAGAATTATTAACATTATTATTAGGTGTTAACAGCACATTTATAAGTGTAATTTCCCCAAAACCAAAGGCTACCTCCTTCTTGGAACTGAAGCAAAAATACGTGCCATAACCGTCTTCCAGCCACCGTTCCAGGCAGCCCTCTGTTCTGAGGAAGGTTCCAGGATACTGCCCCTATTCCAACAGCATCCTGCCTCTAAGATGTCCTCCTCCATGCAAACAGCACGAGACAATCTCCCCCGGGGCAGCTGTTCGGTCTTCCAGAGTACCAGCCCCAAAACTGCCATTCAACCTTGAACGTGAACGAAAGTGCGCAAATGCCTTATGCCCTAATGAGAGTGGTGTTGGTAGATGTTTCTTGCACTAACTTGAGAAGCTATCACCAAATTATAGGGAAAAGGATGCGTTCTTTATAACTTGCAGAAATGGTTGTTGCAAGAGGAGTCGCTCAGTAATTAAATAACGGGTATTGAAGGATTCCTGTGACTTTATGACATCTAATTAAATGTCTGAAAGAAAATAATAGACAATGCTGTCACCTGAGGATAACTTTATGATCCTTGCTGAAAAAGCAGTGACTTCTAATTAACTCCTTCCTTAACCTATTGGCCATAACTTTCTGAAAGCTATAAACCATGAGAGCAATCATTATAAGGCAGACCATAGCATAAATTATAGAACATTGGACCTGAAAGATAGTTGAAAATAATGAGGTCCAGGTCTGGAGTGGTGGTACATGCCTGTAGTTCCAGCTACTAAGGAGGCTGAGGTAGGAGGATTGTATGAAGGCCAGGAGTTCAAGACCAACATAGGCAATATGATGAGATCTCGTCTCTGAAATAAATAAATAAATAAGTAAATTAACAAAAGAAATAATGAGGTCTAGTTTTACAGATAGGGAAACAGACTCAAAGGCATGACATGTATTTTTCAGGGTCACACAAACATCCATCAATAAATCTGAGATGCATTTGAAGAACGCTGTTCTTTACCTCTCCATTTCAATATAACATACTGTCTCTTGCTTCTCAAGCTAAAGTAGGTTGAGCAAACAACAACAACAGCAAAGATACATACAAACCTTCCTCTTGGAGGCAGTTGGAACAGAAGTGGTCTGAGATAACAAACCCAGTAGGAAACCTTAGCCCTGCGGGCAGTTTCTATGCTCATTCTCTCAGGTCTGTCACAAAGGCATGCTGCACTACAAAAGATTCAAAAGGAAAATGTGTGCCCAGCACAGGATGGCGTCCAGGTGTTTATTATTTCAGTGGTGTCATTAAGCTGGGTCAAAAAAAGTCATCACATTTTTTTAATACGCTAATACAACCTCAAGCACCAGCTAGCTTAAATAACGGGCCCTTCATAACTTTCATTTTTATTATTCTCAGCTGAAAAGTAAATAACACTCCTACAGGTGTCCTTCATATTAAAAGGCTTTATTTGCCTGCAATAGAGACTCTCTGTTGACTAAAACCTTATCTATATTTCACAAGACAGATCGTTTTTCTTCTTCACCTTTCAAAGAGATGCTGTTGCCAGTTTATACAGGATAAAGGAAAACAGTCTAATGAAAGAGATGGCACACCAAGAGCTAACCAAATGGCTAAAGCTGGAACAATTGGGCAATAAAATAAATAAACTAGTATTGGATTCTAACCCAAAGAACAAAATAAATAGCCATGAGTTCATACTTATGTAAATAAATATAAATAGGTATCAATAGTGCATTCATAAAAGCAACTTCACCAGAACTAGAGGCTACTGCTCCTTTGGAACTAAATCATAAATATATACAAATTAACACCAACATATATAAATATTGAATAAGTAAAGTAAGGGAGAAGAGATAAATCTTCCTTACAGAAGAATTTCAGATAATATACATACATATCCCTCATACTTCAGGAGATGGATTTTAATTTCCCACTCTTGAAAGTGGGCTTAGACTTAATGACAACTCACGTCTAAAAAATAAAAGGAAAAATAGTAAATTTATAGTGGAGAATCCTGGCAGACAATACCCTAACCAAGTGATGAAAGTTAACATCACCAGTAATGTCATGTGAATATCATGTTCTCTGATATGATATAATGAAAAGGGCACTTTACCTCTGAGGTATTCTTCAAAAAAACCTATAATCCCAAACTAATCATAAGAAAAACATCAAATAAACCAGGGACACTCCTTCTACAGGGTTTCTGGCCAGTACTCCTCAAGACAATCAAGGTCTTGGAAACATGAAAAAGTTTGAAATTATCACAAATCAGAAGAGATTGGGACATTAAAAAAAAAAAATCTGGTTTAATCCAAATAAAGTCTGGAACTTAGTGACTAGTAATGAGCCACTGTAGCTTTCTTAGTTTTGATAAAAGTACTGTGGCAATGTCAACAATGGTCCAAACTGGGTGAGGAATATACAGGAATCCTCAGTACTATCATCACAACTTTTCTATAAGTACAAAATTAAAAGTTTGTTTCAAAGAATAGATGGTGCAAATCTATCTCATTGCATGTTCCCACCTGGAGCATGGTAGAGCTTCAGTTAATGCATTGCCAAATCAAGGGGGACAGTGAAATAAAACTGGGTTAAACTAAATGAGAGGTGGAGTGGTGACGACAGGCTGCAGAACGGATGGAAAAGCGATGTTTGTTCATCAATAAATTAAGCATTATTTGTGTAGCAGTCTGAGAAAGAGAATATGTCCTAAACATCACAAAATTTGAGGAAGGTAGAAGCCAAAACCAACAAGCTTAGCAGATTTCACAGAAATTCAGACATGTAGTGACTGTCCAATAATGAATATGTTTAATAGCAGAAAAGACTCCAATTACAAACATACTCTTCAAATTTGAGAGACAAACTCCTCAAATTTAGCCATTTCTCTAAATTCTCCTTGTAAGTCATCTAAGATATTATACTATTATTTTTCTTTAGAGTTGTGAGGTACAAGTGGGGATTTGCTGCATAAGTAAGTTGCATGCATTTTGATTTGCATTTCTCTGATGATTAGTGATGCTGAACTTTTTTCACGTGTTTATTGCCTGCTTGTATGGATTCCTTTGAGAACTTCATGTTCACTTTTTAATGGAGTTTTTTTGTTGGTGGTGGTTTTCTTTCAACTTGTTTGAGTTCTTTGTAGACCCTGAATGTTAGGCCTTTATCAGATGCATACTTTGCAAATATTTTTTCCTTTTCCATGGGTTGTCTCTTTACCCTCTTGATGGCTTCTTTGGCTGTGTAAAGATCATTAGTTTGATAAGGAACCACTTGTCAATGTGAGAGTTTGCTGCATTTGCTTCTGAAGGCTTGGTCATAAATTCCTTGCCTACTCCAGTGTTCAGGAGGTTGTTCCCCAAGTTTCCTTCTAAGATTCTTACAGTTTGAGGTTTCACATCTAAGCCCTTGATCCATTCTGAGTTAATTTTTGTACATGATGAAAAGTAGAAATTCAGTTTTATTCTTCTGCATGTGGTTAGCCAGCAACATTTGAGAAATATGATTTCTTTCCCCAGTGTTTGTTATTGATGGCTTTGTTGAAGATGAATGGGTTGAAGGATGATGGTTTTATTTCTGGAGTCTCTGTCAAGTACAAACAAATTTCAAAAGGTTGAAATAATACCAAGCATCCTCTCAGACAACATGGAATAAAAATAAATATCATCGCCAATGGAAACCCCTCAAAACACACAAATACATGGAAATTAAACAACATGCTTCTGAATGACTTTTAGGTCAGCACAGAAATCAAGACAGAAATAAAAAGATTCCTAGAACCAAATAAAAACAAAGACACAATATATCAAAACCTCTTGAAATCAGTTCTGAGAGTGAAGTTTATAACTATACTAACATGTGATTTATATATTCATTTAAAAAGTGATAAAAAACCATTGTGCTACTAAATTGCATCACCTTTCTGCCACCCAGTCCTCTAAACTACTTTTTCCCACTAGGGTTATTCTCAGCTTTCAACTCTGAGGGTTTTAGTTCCCATTCAAATTGTCCCCTTCTACCTATTCCTGCATATCCTGGCCTCATTAGAAGAATCTCAACCACCCTCTTGCCTTTAACACCTTTTTCTGAATTTGTCTTCAAAATGATAATCCCTTCAAAATGACTTTGTGAATCGATAGAACTGACTTAATAGGTGAGGAGGCATAGAGATTGCTTTCTACATGATCTTTGTGTAGATAGGTTAAACTACCTGTATAGCTTGCCCCTTTTCCTCTTCATGATTTCATAGAAACATACAATTGTTTCCAAAAATTTCAAGGAAGGCTTGGGCCAGAGCTTGTGATATATGTGGCATGGAGTTTATTAAAAACATTTCTTAAATGCAAGTTCACAAGGCCACTATGAATGTTTACTATGGAACTGTGTTAAATGGACTGACAAATGCATTACATTTTGATCAATATGTATTAGGTTTGTTTTATCGCTTTGATGGCTGAAGAATAAATTTTAAAGGGATAGACTCGACAGTCAAAGATACAAACACAAGTATAGACTTTCTAGTTCAATATGGAGATAACAAATCCAATAGTCTATCAACATATGAACATGTTCAGCAAACAATAGATTGAACAAATATTGATTGACACCTCTTAGGTGTCAGTAAATGTGCAAGCACTGTAGCAAATGCTGTCTCATTTAATTCTCTCTGTAAATATGTAAGATAGGATTACCCTCACTTTTCAAAGTTTGAACCCAAGCTTCCAAAGATTCAGTAACTTACCCAAGGATAGTTGATGTGTTACTTAAGGTAAATAATGTTTGCTCCAAAATATTAATGGCTCAACACAATAAAATGTTAAAAAACGTTAAAATGATTCTCATTCATATCACCATCCCATGCAAGTCAATGGTGGTGGTGGCTAAGAGCATTCTTCTGTCCACCTGATCTTTTAGGGACCCAGAATACTTTTAATCCCACAACTCTGCCTTCCTCTGGATCTTCAGAAGCCTTTTTATCCAACTGCTGGATAGAGATTAAGAGTAAGGTTAGCACATTTAAAGGTTTTTGCTGACAAGGCCTATGAGTGGCACATACCACTTCTGCTCAAACTCCATCCCCCCCCCAAAAAAAATTACCACAAAAGGGAAAGACTAGCAAGAAAAAAAATTGGACAATAACCACTATATCCAACCAAGCACCACAATAAAAAGTATAATTCTACCCCCTTCCCTACCAGGAAAAGCAAAATTGGCAGTAATTAGGTAACACCTCTCCTTCCTCCCTGGAGTAGTGTCAGAAGAGGACTGCTATAACAGAAAATTTTAAGAAGATCCAGAGTCTCATAACATAATACTCAGAATGCCTACATTGTAGTAAAAAGAGCTCTTCATATCAAAGACCAGGAGGAAAACAACAATTTGAATGATATAAAACAATCCACAGAAGACAAAAATCTTTTAAAACCCATAATAAAAACATTTCCATTAACAGTTACAAATACACTTGAAACAAATGAAATGGCAGAGCACAGAAAACAGAGGAAAGGATTATTAACACAAAAATAAAGCAAGAGAAATTACCCAATCAAAAAACAGAAATGAAATAGACAAAACAAGAAAATGAACAGAGTCTTGAAGACATGTGAGCATGTAACAAAACAATCTAACATTTATGTCCTGGAATCTCATAAGAAAGGAAAGAGGACAAGGCAGAAAAAAGTATTCAAAGAAATAATAACTGAATTATTTTAATTTTGACAAAAGATGTAGAAACAAATTCAAAGAGTTGAGCAAACCATAAATACAACAAACCAAAAAACAAGGTCTACACCAGCACACATCGAAGTTAAACTTCTGAAATTAAAGGCAAATATCCTACAGCAAGTGACAGAGAAATGCATACGGGGTAGAATTTTTGAATGACTGAGGGTTTCTCAGCCAAACCCACAGAGACCAGAAAAAAGTGGCACGACATTTTTCAAGTGCTGAAAGAAAGGGACTGTCAGCCCAAAATTTTATATGCAAGGAAAATATCCTTCAAGAATAAAGGGGGACTCAAGACATTCCTAGGTGAAGGGAAACAAAAAAAAAAATTGCTAGCAGATCGACCGTAAAAGAATAGTTAAAGTTCTCTACGCAGAAATTAAATGATAAAAGGAGAAATCTTGGAATATCAGGAAGAAAGGAAGGAAGAAAAATGGAAAGAGTGAAAATATGAGTAAATGAGATACACTTTCATTTCCTGGTGTTTTCTAAATTACATTTGATTGTTGAAGCAAAATTCTAAAACAGCCTTATGTTATTCTCAGTGGAGGCAGAGGAAAAACTTAAGACAGTTTTATTATAAATGGGAAGAGGGTAAAGTGATACAAAGGGACATAACGTTTCTATACTTCACTTGAACTGGAAAATGGCAACACCGATTGACTGGGATAAGTTGTGTATATATGACATAATATCCAGGCAACCACTAAAAACACTCTACAAAGAGATAACTTTAAAAACAATACAGATGTAAAATGACTTATTTTTTAAATGTTCAAATGATTCATAGGAAGGCAGAGAAATAAAACAGAAAAATGCAGAAAGAGAAAAAATAAAAAACAAAAAATAAAATGGCAGAGTTAAGGATTAACATATTGGTAATTACATTACATCTTCAATGGTCTAAATATATGAATAAAAGACAAAGATTGGCAAAATGGATACGAAAACATGACCCAATCATACTCTGTCTACAAGAAACTCCAAATGTAACTAAAGGTAGGTTGAAAACAAAAGGGTAGGAAAAGATGTATCATCAAAAGATAATCAAAAAGACATCAAGAGTGCCTATATAAATAGCAGATAAAGTAGAAATTAGAGCAAAAAAAATTATCAGAGACAAAGAGTGACATTACATAATGACAAAAGGATTAGTCCACCAACAAGACATAGCAATTCTAAATGTGCATAAACAAAATAGCAGGCGCAAAATATAAGAAGAAAAATTTAAAAACACTGAAAGGAAAAACAGGCAAGTTTACAAGAGTTTGAGACGTCTATACTCCTCTCAACAATTGATAGAACAAAATGGCAGAAAGTTAACAAGAATATAAAAGAAATGAACAACAACATCAGTCAATAAGACCTAATAAATGTTTGTAGAGCATTCCAAACAGCAACAGCTGAAAAATCATTTCTTTCAAGGACCCATGATAAACCTTATCCTGGGCCATAAAACAGGCCTCAATAAACTTAAAAGAACTAAAATAATACAAAGTATATTACTGGATCTCAGAGAAATCCAGCTAGAAATTAATAACAGAAAGACAACAGAAAAGGCTCTAGTCACTTAGAAACTAAACAACACACTTTTAAATGGTCCATGGATCAAAGAAAAAGCGTAGGAGAAATTTAAAAATTCATTGAACTGAATAAAGTGAAAATACAACACATATAGGATACAGTTAAAGCAGTGCTGAGAGATAAATTTATAACCCTAAATGTTTATATTAAAAAGGAAAAAAAAAACTCAAACCAATAATCTAAATTCCAACCTCAAATAATCTAGAAAAAGAAGAATAAAATAAGCCCAAACAAGCAGAAGGAAGGAAATAATAAAGATAAGAGCAGATGCTAATGATATCAAAAACAATAAAGAAAATCAATGAAACAAAAAGTTGGTTTTTTGAAAAGATCAATAGAAAATGGGCCACCAGCAGCTCTACTGGAGACACCCGTGGAAATTCGGCCTGGGTTCTCACTCTTGCCGGGTCTACTCAAACTGGCATGGTCTGATCAGGAATACGGCTTGAATATGTGTCACCAGTGTTTCCTCCAGTACATGAAAGACATAGGTTTCATTAAGTTGGACTGAGTGACCTTCCTTGGATGGATTATCCAAGGCATCCACACAGTGAAAGCATACTAGCTCCTTGTAAATAAAAAAATTCTTTTAAAAAAAATCAATAAACTTGACAAACTATATTATTAATGTCAGTAATGAAACAGGAAATACCATTACAGGCCTACAGATATCAAATGGATAAGAGAATACTGAAACAACCTCACACCATAAACATAACAACTTCAATGAACTGGTGCAATACCTCAAAAAAGCACAAACTACCACAATTCATCCAAGAGAAAATAGATCTAAATCACCCTATATCTGTTAAGAAATTTGTATTCATAATTTTAAAACACCTAAAAAAAGTAATCTCCAGGTCCAGATGGTTTCACTGGATAGTTCTACCAAAAAGTTAAAGAATTAACGTGAATTTTACATAGTCTCTTCCAGAAAACAGAAAGGGAATACTTTCCAATTCCTCTTCTGAAGCCAGTATACCCTGGTATTGGTAAGCAAAGATAGCACAAAAATGTCAGGTGTGTGGCATGTACCTGTCATCCCAGCTACTCAGGAGACAGGTGGGAAGATTACTAGACGCCAAAAGTTCAAGGCCACAGTGCACTATGATTGATTGCATCTATGAATAACCACTACTCTCCAGCCTGGGCAGCATAGCAAGACCTTGTCTTTAAAATAATTATTGTTATAATGAAGGAGAAGGAGGAGGAGGAGGCATAAATAACCTTCATGAGTATAGACACACAGAAATCAACAAAATATTATCAAATAGAATTCAGCAGTATTTAAAAAAATTATATACTACAAACAAGTAAGATTTGTTCTAGGAATATAAGGCTGAATGATCCATCAGCTTAACAAAGTTGTAGGATAAAAATCACATGATCATCTCAATTGATGCAGAAAAAGCATTTGGCAAATTTCAACATCAATTCATGATAAAAGTTCACAGAAAAGTAGCAGTAGATGAGCGCTTCCTTAACTTGATAAAGAGCATTTGCACAAAACCTAGAGTTAATATGATACTTAATAGGGAAGGACTGAATTCTTTCTCTCTAGGGTAGAGAATAAGATAAAAATATCTGCTCTTACTACTTATATTCTACATAGCACTAGAAGATCTAACCACTGTTGTAAGGCAAGACAAGTCACATATATGAAAAAAAGAAATTAAAATGTCCCTGTGTGCAAATAACATGATCATTTATGTACCAAAAAAATCCAAATAATCTACAAAAACAAAACCCTCCTATAACTAACAAGTGAGTTCACCAAGGTAGCATAACACAAGTTCAGTACACAAAATCAATCACCTTTCTTTTTTTTTATTAATTTTATTTTTTATTATAAAGATGTGGGGTAAAATTCAGGGTTAGGTATACAAATGTTGATTATGCAGGCACTCTTGTTGATGAGGTGTACCCTTCCCTCCCCTAGCAGTTTCCCTCAACTGCCACTCCCACCCCCTCCCCTGACAGTTGCCCACTACTGCCAATCCCTTACTTATAGTATTATGATAATTGTTCAAGATTCGCTTATGAGTGAGAACATATGGTATTCTGTTCTTTGTTTCTGTGATAGATCACTGAGTATGATCAACTCTAAACCCATCCAAGTTGTTGCGAAGTCCATATGTTTGTCCTTCTTTATGGCTGCATAATATTCCATTGTTATATGAACCAACTACTTTTTATCCAGTCTAGCTTCGATGGGAGGCATGGTTGGTTCCATGTTCAATCACATTTCTATAGCTTAAAAAACATACTTGTGAAAACCTAGATAAAAAACACAATGCCATTTGGAATTACACCAAAGAAAATAAAATACATAGGCAAAAATCTAACATAACATGTGCAGGACTTGTATGCTGAAAATTACAAAATGCTAAAAAAATGAATCAAAAGGAACTTGAATAAATAAAAAACAAATGTTAAAGATGACAGAATTAAATCCAAGCATACCAATATTTATAAATGTAATTGATCTAAACATTTATTTTTTTTAAGATGTGGGGTACGAGATTTAAACATTTCAATTAGCAGCAGAGGGCATAAGACTGAATAAAAATGCAACATTCAATAGAACCTATCCACAAGAAACCCACTTAATATAAAGGCATAAATAGGTTAAAAGTAAAAGAATAGAAAAAGATATGTCATACTAAATTAATCAGAAGAAAGTTGCAGTGGCTATATTAATATTATGCAAATTAAGCATCAGATCATAGAATACTATCAAGGATAAATGGAAATATCACATAAGAAAATAAGGGTGAATTCATCAAGAAGACATAACAGTCCTAAATGTTTGTGCATCTAATGGCAGAGCTTCAAAATAGATGACTCAAAATCTGGTAGAACTAAAGAAAGAAATTGGCATATTCACAATTTTATAGTTGGAGATTTGAACATAGTTCTCTCAATAATTGGTAGAACAAGTTGACAAAACACTAGTAAACGTTTGTAAGACTTGAACAACACTATGAAGCAACTTAGAATATAGAACACTACATGGAACAATCCCAGAATACATTCTATTTTAAAACACATATAAAACATGACCAAGATATACTATAAGCTGAGTCATAAAAATAAGTCTCAATAAACTTTAAAGAACTGAAAGAACGCAGAGTATCTTCTGTGAGTCTGAGTACAATAAAATTTACAATTAATTTTAAAGAATCTATAAAATCCTTAAATATTTTGAAGTTAAGAGATGCATTTCTAAATATTGTATAAGCCAAGTAAGCAATCATGAAAGAAATTAGAAAATATTTGTGACTGAATGATAATGAAAATATAACATGCAGCCAGGCTCGGTGGCTCAGCCTGTAATCCCCCGCCTTTGGGAGGCTGAGATGAGTGGATTGCCTGAGCCCACGGGTTCAAGACCCGCCTGGGCAACTTGGCGAGACCTCATCTCTACAATAAATCAAAAATTAGCCGGGCATGGGAGCGCACACCTATAGTTCCAGCTACTTGGAAGGCTGAGGCGGAAGGATCGCCGGAGCCCAGCAGGTCGAGGCTGCAGTGGCCGGGAGCGGCCACTGAACTCCAGTCTGGGTGACAGAGTGAGACTCCAACTCAAAAAAAAAAAAAAGAAAGGAAGAAAATATAACTTGCTAAAATTTGTAAGAAACAGCTAAAATAGTGCCTAGAGCAAAATTTATAATTTTAAATCTTTGGTTAAAAAAGGTTATTAAACTAATTATCTTAGCTTCTACATTAAGAGATCAGAAAAAGAATGGTGACAAGAGGTCCTACATAATTAACTTCACAGATGCTGATTCTAGAGTATAAGATGCAGCATACTAACACAAGAAAAGTAATTGTAGGATGAATTATTACTTACATTAAAGAGTATCTTTTGAAATAAAATAAATGTGTAGTTTAAGAAATATTATAAGATGATCACCCTTGCAAATCACCACCAAAACTTGGGTCAAAAAGTAAAACTTAGGGTCAAAAAGTAAAACTTGGGGCCAGACGTGAATTTTTGTAAAGTTCGGATTTCAATGACTACAAAATCATAACATAGCTTAACGTGTTTCTTAATTCTCTGAAGTTCCTTTAAATTAGCAATTGGTTTGGGAAGCTTAAACAGAGTACATTGACTTTAAAAGTTTCAACTCCATTTGCAATGGCTACCATATGACCTCTGGATTTCTGGAAGGCAAAAAGCAAGGCAATTACAGCTCAATCCATCATGAGATGCTAGGAACATCTACTAGAAGAGAGGGTGACTAAGATGGTAGAGTGGAGGGCAGTTTTCCTGGCTGGTTTGGAGACTGCATGCAAAGCAGGAAACCTTGGAGCGGGTGGGAATGACTTACCAAGGAAAGTGGCATTCAGAGAGAGTCTAGGAGGCCACAGAAGTCAAGACTTGGCCCACCAGGAAAATGCTGGGAACTTAATAGATAAGGGTCCTTAAACCAGCTCAAAAAATGTCCTCTATATATGGCGGTTGTATGCTCAAGGTCTACCAGCACCTTATACTTTTAACAACTGAGATATTACGCAATACTTTCTGATAATTCAATGTATTAGCAAAACGTTGAGGTAAGGATATTTGCCCCATATCTCATATAACTTTAAAAATGTTTGAGAAACAGGGATATGCCAAGAAGAAAGATTATATAATGATATTTTATAATTTTCCCCTTTCCCTCAATCAAGCAGGTGGCCAGCTATATACGTCTTTGCCTTATAGATATTTCAGAAAGCAGAGATATCAGACAGGAATTCCTATTCATGTTCTCAAAACCCAAGCCTATAGGTGATCTATAATATTTGTAAATGAGCAAAGAAGGAAAAGAGGATTTTCAGTAATTGGCTGAGAGGCTTAGAAGGAAGTGGAAGGAAGAAAGAGATTTTTCCTATAGTCTACATAGCAGTACACCCCAAGTGGAGGAACAGAAAAAATCCTGGAGGTCTAAGACCCAGGTCAGAAGTCCTGGGATCCCCTAGAGACTCCATAATATTTCAGAAAGAAATAAATGCATGGTATGGCATGGGATCTTTTCCGACTTTAGGAAAGCTCTGTGCATGGTAGGGAGGCAATCTGGATCTGAAAGAATTGTAGAAGTGAAGGGGACAGTAAATATCTTACCAGGGACTTTTCTGTATAGGTGACTTACCTAAAGCCACTTTCCCCAACCCAGTCCCAATGCTTTGGTCCTGAATAACCCTCCAGAAACTTGAGGATAGGGGTGGAGTTAGTGAAAGCCCCAAGCATGAGAAGTGAAAAGCTTAGAGGCAGAAATTAAGTCGTATTATATTTTTTTTAATGGACCTCTATTACATGTCAGAGTTTCTGGAATGGAATTTATCTCCATCACACAATGCAAAAAAAAAAAATCCTGTGAAAATTCATATAGCAAGTAATGGCAAACACTTTTATAGCACTTTCTAGGTACTTTTATAGTACTTTACAGTACTTTGTAGGTACATTGTTCTAAGCATTTTCCATGTGTCAACTCATTTAATCTTCAAATTGCCCTAACCCTATGAGGAGTGTATCATTATTCCTGATTTTTTTTTAAGTGGGAGCTGAAGCAGGTTGAGGGTAAAGAACTTGCTTAGTATGACATTGCAGCTGATGAGGGGCAGAGCCAGCATTCAGAGTCCATGCATGCAGCCACCACTCTAAGTGTCCTCTCCAAAACTTCTAACTCAGGCACATTTTTTAGGCTGAAGTAACGCAGAACTTAAGAAGTGAATGTGCGTTGTCTAATGGAGGAGCCAGATCCAAAATAGAAAACCCTCCCTAAGAGAACTTTTAAAATAAGCAAATGCCAGCTGACCCATCCTTCTTCATAACGCTAGATGCTTTGGAAACTTCTCCAAAGAAGACATTCTTGTCCCTCTCCATCTACTGCAAAGGACTAAACCCCTAAAGAATAGGTCTCAAAGTTGCTTCCACAACTATTGTCCCTATGACCTCATCTCCCTTGTGCTCCAGCCTTCACTGGATGGTATAAATCAGAGGATCTTGAGTAAACCAGTAGACGAGAAGCAGTGTGCACTGGCCAGTTCAGTTTAGAGTGATTCTCTCTTGTGTGTAATCTGAATTTTTTAAAAATTTAACTACAGCTTTGGACCGCATGATATTTTCCATGCCATAATTAAAACGAAACTAAAAGTTGCAAATCCCCAAGAAGGTCCTGCATCAGCTCCCGGCCGGATGCATCCATTTTCAGCTATGATTATTGAAGTTAATGTTCCATTCAAGTGATCTAATAAAAGTTTGGTGTGTTGGATTGCTTATGCAGAATATGTTTTAAGTGTTATTATAGTCTCTCTCCCTTCACCATGTGGAAAACTAAAAGACATAAGAGATTTCCAGGCAGCTATTTAACTAGCACTGTACTACTTAGAAATCATACTACCTGAGAAGGTGCTGGTAGCGGTTTTTAAACCTTGTGTTATTTTGTTAAGAAGATAAAAGACCCCCAAGACAATGGAGATTGACTCATTTCCTGAGAATGGCTGTTATCTTTGACCTCTTCACTGCCCCCACATGATCCCCTAACTTGTTCAAGGAACTCTGCTTATCTGGTGTTCCCAGACTCTACTGATCGACTCTCATCAGCCTCCTCCATCACCTGCTTTTCTTCTTCCTCTTTTACATTTCACACATTCCAAAAATTTTTACCGGCCCAATATGAGAGTTACTTAGTAGCAAAGAAAACTGCAAACAATCTAGTTTAAAAAGACAGTCTGTCATTTACAAAAAGAGCCCTGACCCACATCCATCTCCACAACTACTGTCTAATTTCTCTACTCCCTGTTTCAGCACAACACTTGAAATAACTGTTTCTATGGTATTGTCTCTAGTTTCTCTCCTTCCATTCTTTCTTGAAACCACTACATTCAGTCTTCCATCTCTACTGTTTCACCACGCTGCTCTTGTCAAGGTCACTGATGCCATGGTACCGCCTAGTCAAGTCCTCATCGCCCTTGGCTCGTCAGCAGTATTGACACAGTTGATCACTCTCTCTTGCTCAGTATGCTTTCTTCACGTAGTCTTGAAATAAAATCACTTTTCATTGTTATCCTACACCCCAACAGCTATTCTTCTCTTCTGCTTTGCGGGTTCCTTCTCTCTCACCTGGCCTTTAAGCAGTGAAGTGCTCCAGGACCTAGTTCTCAGACTTGTTCAATCTATAATTGTTCCCCAGTTAGGTCTTCCTGGACCTGATCTTACCCAGCCATTCAAAAAAATGTGTTATATGTGTTATTTTGGAACAACTTTTAAGAAATGTTGTAAAATGAAAAAAGAATAATGGCAAGCTAGATGCATGCATGAGTTTGAGGTGACTGACAACACAGAGAGACAAAATTTAATTCCTACCCTAAAAGGCATGGACACAGAATAAACCAGGAAGTCACACTAAATACCTGAGGATGTAACCACCCAACATACATTGTTTTTTCTAATTTTACTAGAAGTGACTAAAAACATAAATCAGGTATACATCCCACCCGCCATAAATATATAACCTTCTGGGGGCAATTAAAAATATATAGCCACAAAATAAGGAAGAAAATGGTGTCACCAGAGAAATGACAATTAGGAGTTATGGGAGTTCAGATAAATAGAATGGCTTTTAAAAGCTCTGTAAAGCTGAATTATTTCTAATGTTTTTAAACTGCTTTCAAAATAATTACATTTCCTAATTACCTCTATAAAAATTGAAATCCCTAAAATTTACTGTCCCTTATTTATGCCAGTCTCCATTCTCTCAAACTTTTTTTTTTTTTTAGTTGGAGTCTCTCTCTGTCACCCAGACTGGAGTGCAGTGACATGCTCCTGGCCACTGCAGCCTCGATCTGCTGGGCTCTGGCGAGCCTTCCGCCTCAGCCTTCCAAGTAGTCAGAACTACAGGCATGTACTACCACGCCCAGCTAGTTTTTGATATATGGTAAAGACGAGGGCTTGCCAAGTTGCCCGGACGGGTCTCGAACCCGCGGGTTTAAGCAGTCCACTCGCCTCCACCTCCCAAAGCGCTGTGATGACAGGCCGAGCCGCCGAGCTCCGCCCACACTCTCAATCTTACAATCAGAATGGAAACGGCTCTTTATTGCGAACCACTACCCAACAAACCTCAAGAACCCAAGAAAAACCCAACTACGAATCCACATATTCACCAAAAAACCTTTGTTTTGCACTTGATTAAATGAAAAGGAATCAACATGGAGAAACGTGGACCTTGGGACACAGAGAAATGGAGAGCGATTGGCCCAAGCATCCCGAATAGATAGCGTGGCTGAAGCCGGGTCCGCCTGATTCCAAAGCTCACACCCTCCGTGTCACAGCCTATCGCAGATACAAATGCAAGTTCAAATCGTTCATAAAAAGAGGAAAGAAGCCGGGCTCGGTGGCTCAGCCTGTCATCCCGCGCCTTGGGGAGGCTGAGGTGAGTGGATGGCCTGAGCCCGCGGGTTCGAGACCCGCCTGGGCAGCGAGACCTCATCTCTACCATAAATCAAAAAATGAGCCGGGCGTGGCAGCGCGCGCCTGTAATTCCAGCGACTCGGAAGGCTGAGGCGGAAGGATGGCTGGAGCCCAGCAGGTCGAGGCTGCGGTGGCGGGGAGTGGCCGCTGCACTCCCGTCTGGGCAACGGAGTGAGACTCCAACTCAAAAAAAAAAAAAAAGAAGAGGAAAGATACCAATGGAGAAGAAAACACTCAATCTACAAAAGAGAGACGTTAGTTTGTAGAAGAAGCCCCACAGAAGAACTAGAGAAACACAAGACATATCTAGGAGTAGATGTAGCCACAGAAAATGCTGTAAATGCTTAATGAAAGCAGAGAGGTAATGAGCATGATCTAACTGCAAAAAGATACGCCTGTCTTAAAAACAGTTGTGCCACTGGTCATCTTTCATAACCTCATTGTTACTTGCTTTTATTTCCTGTATCTGAAGGTTAAATGGGGCCTATCTTGCTCTCTTCTTGGTTTTTGCTCTATGGACAACAGAAAGTGAATTCAGGGCTAGATCTCACCCACAGACTGGAGACTTTTACTCCTGCCCCCTGACTTCTAGTCTGCAAACCACCAAAGACTCCCTCCCACATGAGCTCCCTGTCTCACCCATGCCTCAAATGCTCCTGTTA
This sequence comes from Carlito syrichta, assembly GCF_000164805.1. Taxonomy (NCBI): domain Eukaryota; kingdom Metazoa; phylum Chordata; class Mammalia; order Primates; family Tarsiidae; genus Carlito; species Carlito syrichta. The sequence goes on from NW_007253900.1 coordinate 172,763, forward strand.
CAGCCCTTGCTAAAATCACAGCATCAGTTAAGCCTGATACAGATCAATCTAGATCCCTTCTTAATACTCCTGAACATCTGTTTTTCTTTGAAGGCTTCCTGGACCAAACCTTGTGGAGGCAAATCAGGTTTTGATCGGCCTTGTCTCCTTGTTACCTATTAACCAAAACACCAGGGATTTGGTAGAGGTCCTATTGCTCACTGCACAGAAAGCTAAGCACTGAAACAAAGAGTATTGCCAGGGAAGGCTTTTTATTTGGGTGATATCCGCCAAGGAGAAAAGGAGATGATCTCAAATCTGCCTCCCATCCCACTGAACTCAGGGGTTTATATAGTGGAGTATGAATGTAGAAAATAGGAATGGGGTAAGGGTATGGAAGCAGGAGGTGTCCAAAATCTCTTTAGCTGGATGTGGTGATCTGGTGAGTTTCAATTCCTTGTTACTATAGGACTGAAAGCCAATTTTCTGAGAAAGGGGCTCAAATAAGACAAATGTAATTTTCAAGCTTTAAGACTGGGAGGGTCATTTCCATATTTATTCAAAAAAACTGCATCTGCTAGTTCTATAGGGAAGTTGGGCCAGTTTCACAGTCATTAGCTATGAATATCCCCATGTGATTCTGATTGCCTTGTTCTCATGAAATGAAATGAAAAATGTCACTATTTCATTGACTGACCAGCTTAATCACTGCTATCTTGGAAATCAAAAGATGACGGATGGATGGACAGATAGATGATAGACAGACATAGAGATAGAAAGACAGATAATAGATACATGGTAAATAAATCACAAATGTTAACTGAAACTAAACATATTTTTTTTTAATGTAGAGATCTTTGAGCCTGGTGATAATGCTGTTTTACAGTTAATTTATTGTATTACTCTGAGAACAGTTACCCACAATCATCAAAGTAACATTATATGCTTTTCTCCAAATAAATGCACAGTGGGATATGTAAAATGTCAGAAATCATTAGAAAAAGTTGTGAAATCCCATTGTGATACTAATATACCATTAGAATTACATATTAACTGTAAAAGCTTAAAATCTGATTTGAAAGTTGTTTATTTTCTTTTTATTCATTTTTTTTAGTTGGAGTCTCACTCGGTCGCCCAGACTGGAGTGCAGTGGCCGCTCCCGGTCACCACAGCCTCGCCTGCTGGGCTCCAGCGATCCTTCTGCCTCAGCCTTCCCAGTAGCCGGAATTACAGACACACACTACCACGCCCGGCTGATTTTTTGATTTATTGTAGAGATGATGTCTCGTTGCCCAGGCGGGTCTCGAACCCGCGGGCTCAGGCAATCCACTCACCTCAGCCTCCCAAAGGCACGGGATTACAGGCTGAGCCACCGAGCCCGGCAAAAGTTGTTTATTTTAAACAATATAATTTTTTCTTTAATGTAATGGTCCCAGATATTTTTAAAAAATTTTTTATTTAAAGATGTGAGGTACAATTCAGGGTTAGATATGCAAGTGTTCATTACACAGGTATGCTTGTCAATGAGGTGAGCCCACCTACCCCTGCAGATTTCCAATACTGCCAATCATGCCACGCCCACCCTGGCAATTTCCCACTACAACCAGTCCTTTTCTTATAATATACAATAATTGTTCAAGGTCCACTTATAAGTGAGAACACATAACACTCAGTAACTTGTTTGTGTGACAGATCACTCATTATTATAGACTCTAAGGCCATCCAAGTTGCTGTGAAGTTCATAATTTTGTCATTCTTTATGACTGCATAATAGTCCATCATGTATATGTATCACACTTCTGTAATCCAGTCCTCTTTTGATGGGCAGAACAGTTGGTTCTGTTTTTACTATTATGAACAATGCTGCAATAAACATACATGTGCAGGTAATTTTTCATAGAGTAATTTCAGTTCCTCTGAATACATTCCCACTTGGGGAAATGCAGAATTACCTGGGAAGTCAATTTTTAGATCTCTTAGGAATAAGCAAACTGTTTTCAACAGAGGTTATATTAATTTGCACTCCCACCAAAAGTGTGGAAGTGTTTCCTTTTCCCATCATCTTCCTCAGCATCTGTTTTTTTTTTTAGTAAACCCTAACCCTAACCCCTAACCCTATCCCTAACCCTAACCCTAACCCCTAATCCTAACCCTAACACTAACCATAACTCCAACCCCTCACTCTAATCCTAACCATAACACTAACACTAACCCTAACTCTAACCTAACTGACTGGAGTTAGGTGGTATCTCAGTGTGGTTTTAATTTGCGTTTCTTAGATGTGAGGTCAAGCATTTTTTCATGTATCTGTTGGCTGCTTGTATGTCTTCTTTTGAGAAGTGTCTATTCATATCTTTTGCCCACTTTGTAATAGGACTGTTTTGTTTTGTTTTGTTTTTCTTTTTTTTTTTTTTTCTTTTTGGCACATTTGATTTTCTTGTATATCGTAGATGTTAGACCTTTTTCAGATATACATTTTGCAAATATTTTTTCCCAGTCCATGGGCTGTCTCTCTGCTCTCTTGATGATTTCTTTGACTTTTCAGAAGCTTGTTAGTTTGATGAGGTCCCACTTGTCTATCATATCTCTTATGGCATGGGCACTTGGGGTTTTGATCAGAAATTGGTTGGCAGTTCCCATTTTCATAAGGGTGTCACCGGTGTTTTCTAAGGTTCTTACAGTTTGAGGTTTTACGTTTAGGTCCTTGATCCATTTAGAGTTGACTTTTGTGTGTGGAGATAGGTAGGGGTCTTATTTTAATCTTCTGCATGTGGCCAGCCAATTTTCCCAGCACCATTTACTGAATAGGTTCTCTACTGCCCAGTGGTTGGTGGTGGAGGCTTTGCTGAAGATGAGTTGGTAGAGAAATTGAGGTTTTGCTTCAGGAATCTCTATCCTATTCCATTGGTCTATATACCTGTTCTTGTACCAATATCAGGCTGTTTTGTTTATTGTAGCTTTATAATAATGTTTAAAGTCTGGGAGTGTGATTCTTCCTGCTTTGTTTGTTTGTTTGTTTGTTTTTGTTGTTATTGGCTATTTGTGGTCATTTATGTTTCCATGTGAATTTCTGTATTGTCCTTTCCAGGTCTGAGAAGAATGCTGCTGGTAATTTAATGGATATTGCATTCAATTTGTAGATTGTCCTGGGCAGAAGGACAGGATTGATTCTTCCAATCCATGACCATGGAATCTTTTTCCATTTATTTGTGTCATCTTTGATTTCTTTGAGCACTGTTTTTTAGTTTTCATTGTAAGTGTCTTTCACATCTCTGATTAGGAAGATGTCAAGGTATTTCATTCATTTTGTGACTATTGTGAGTGGGATTGTGTTTTTTATTTAGGTTTCTGTTTTTTTATTGTCGATGTGTAAAATGTGACTGTCTTTGCACATATATTATATACCCTGAGACTTTGCTAAAGAGGTCTTTGACAGATTATCTAGGGTTTTCGAGGTATAGAATCATGTCATCTGCAAAGAAGGATGACTTCCTCTTCTCCTATTTGGACACTCCTGATTTCCTTCTCTTGTCTGATTACTCTAGCTAGGACTTCCAAAACTATGATGAAAGGAGGGGTGAGAACCATCAAGAGAGCAAGGAGACAGCTCACAGAATGGGGAAAAAAATTGCCAACTGTATATCTGATAAAGGCCTAACATCTAGGATCTATAAGGAACCCAAATGCACCAAAAGGAAAAAAACAAACAGCCCCATTAAAAAGTGGGCAAAAGACATGAATAGAGACTTTTCAAAAGAAGATATATGGGCAGCCAACAGACACATGAAAAAGTGCTCAGCCTCACTCTTTACCAGAGAAATGCAAATCAAACCCACATTGAGATACCACCTAACCCCAGTAAGAATAGCCATCATTAATAAAACAAACAACAAACAAATGCTGGCAAGAATGTGGAGAAAAAGGAACATTTCTACACTGTTGATGGGAATGCAAACTAGTGCAACCTCTTTGGAAAACAGTGTGGTCTCTGAAAGAACTAGGAACTGACCTTCCATATAACCCAACAATGCCCCTATTGGGAATATACCTGGAGGAACTCAAATCATTCTACAAAAAAGATACTTGCACACGTATTTTTGTTGCAACTCTATTCACAATAGCAAAAACATGGAACCAACCACGTTGCCCATCAAAGCTGGACTGGATTAAAATATGTGGTACATAAACACAATGGAATATTATGCAGAAATAAAGAACGACAAATATGTGGACTTCACAGCAAATTGGATGGATTTAGAGTCGACCATACTCAGTGATCTATCACAGAAACAAAGAGCAGAGTACCATGCGTTCTCACTCATAAGTGGACCTTGAACAATTATAATACTATAAGAAAGGGATTGGCAGTAGTGGAAAACTGTCATGGGGGGTGGGATTGGGAGTTGAGGGAAACTGCTAGGGAAGAGAGGGGCATACCTCATCAATAAGGGTACCTGCATAATCAACATTTGTATACCTAACCCTGAATTTTACCCCACATCTTTATCATTAGAAAGGAAGGAAGGAAGGAAGGAAGGGTGAGAGTGGGCATCCTTGTCTTGTGTAGGTTTTCAGGGGAAATATTTCCAATTTCTATCTATTTAGCACTATATTGGTTGTGGGTTTCTTGTAGATGGCTCTAAGTACTTTGAGGTATGTTCCATCTATGCCTAGATGACATAGGGTTTTTATCAAGAAGGGGTGCTGTATTTTATCAAAAGGTTTTTTCACATCTCATGATATAATCATGTGGTTTTTGTCTTTACATCTGTTGATATATTTAATTACATTCATGGTCTTGTGAATGTTAAACCAGCCCTGTATTCCATGGATGAAGCCTACTTGGTCATTGTGGATGATTTTAGAGACGTGCTGTTGGATCCAGTTTGCTAGAATCCTGTTCAGAATTTTAGCATCTATGTTCATCAAGGATATTAGCCTGTAGTTAGTTCTCTTTCTTTGTTGGATCTTTCTTTGTTTGGGTATCAATGTGACGTTAGCTTCATATAATGATTTGGGGAGAGTTCTATCTTTCTCAATTGCTTGGAATTCTTTCATAGGCTTCGATCAGTTCCTCCTTGTATGTTTTTTGGAAAGCTATCTGGCCCAGGGCTTTTTTTTTTTTTTTTTTGTAAGTAGTTTTCTTATGACATAGTCAATTTCCTGGATTGTTATTGGTCTATTGAAACTCTTGACTTCTTCTTGTTCAACCTGGGGAGATTTTGTGAGGTCAGAAAGTCCTCCATTTCCTTTAGGTTTTCAAGTCTGTTTCCATACAAGTGTACATATAGTCTCTGATAATCTTTTGTATTTCTTCAGGGTCAATTATTACTTAATTTTTTCATTTCTGATTGTGTTTATTTGGGCTTTTTCTTTTTCTTGGTCTAGGTAGGGATCCATTAATCTTGTTTATCCTTTTAAAGAACCACCCTTTTGTTTTGTTTATTTTTTGTTTTATATTTTTGTCTTCTATGTCCTGAATTTGGGCTTTTATTTTGGTGATTCTTCTGTTGAAGTTAGGGCTTTTGTGGCCTTGCTTTTCCAACTTTCTTAGGTGATTTGTTAAGCTGTTCAATTGTAATCTTTCCATTTCTTCATGTATATTCCTAGAGATATGAATTCCCCTCTTAGTACTGATTTCATGGCATCCCAGAGGTTTTGGTAAGATGTTTCTTTGCTTTCATTTGTTTCCAGGTATCTTGTAATCTTGTTTTGATTTCCATGTTGATGCAGGAGTTGTTTAGCATCATGCTGTTTAGTGTCTGTGTCTTTTTGGGCTTTGGGGAAACTTTTTTGGTGTTGATATTTATTTTTATTCCACTGTGGTCTGAGAAGGTACGTAGCATTATTTCATTCTTATGGAATTTGTTTATACTTGATTTATGGCCAAGGATATGGTCAATCTTAGAGTACATTCCTTGTGGTGATAAGTAGAATGTCTATTCCATGGTTGTTGGGTGGAGTGTTCTGTAGGTATCAATTAAGTCCATTTGGTCAAGCATCGTATTGTGGTCCCAGATCTCTTTGTTGTTTTTTGCCTTGATGATCTGTCTAGGGTTTTGAGTGGGGTGTGGTTAAGTTCCAACTATGATAGTGTTAGAGTCGATATAATTTTTTAGTTTACCTAGAAACTGCTTTATGAAAGTTTGTGCTCCTATGATGTGTGCATATATGTTTAGGATGGATATTTCTTGCTGATGGTCTGAACCTTTTATCATTATGTAGTGACCTTCTGTATCTTTTAAATTTTTAATAGCCTAAAGAATATTTTGTCTGATATTATGATCACTACTCCTGCTTTCTTTTGTGTTTCATTCACCTGAAATTTTGTTTCCCATCCTTTACTTTGAATCTGTGAGTGTCCTTTCTGGTGAGATGAGTCTCTTGGAGACAATTTATTGTTGCCTCATCATATTTTATCCATTTTGCCATTCTATGTCTTTTCAGTGGTACATTTAGTTCATTCACATTCAGGCTAATTATTGAGATGTGAGAGTTTAACTCTGTCATGAGGTTCTTATAAAGTTTGTTGTTGTTGCTGCTGTTTGCTTATTTGTTTGTTGTCTTTCTTTTGATTTTTGGGTTGATTTATGTGTGTCTTCAGTCTGTTTCCTACATTCTTGGGAAGTTCATTGTCATTCTTTTTCTCCTTTCTTCTGTGTTTAATACTTTCTTAAGTGTTTCTTGTAGAGCTGGTCTGGAGACAGCATAAACTCTTAAGGATTGAATGTCTGGGAAGGATTTTAATTCTTTATCACTGATGAAGCTGAGTTTAGTTAGGTAGGTAATTCTTGGTTGAAATTGTTTATCTTTGAGAACTTTGAAGATTGGGCTCCAAGCTCTTGTAGCATGAAGTGTTTCTGTAGATAAGTCTGCTGCCAGTCAAATTGGTCTTGCCCAGTAGGTAGTCTGACCTTTTGCTCTTGCTACCTTTGGGATTATTTTTATACTTACTTTGTGTAGGTGCATTACTATGTGACTAGGAGTTGATCTTCTCATTTGTTGTCCTGCAGGGGTTCTCTGAATCTCTTGTGCTTGAATGGTCACATCACTGATGAGATGAGGGAAGTTTTCTTCAGTAATTTCTTTCTTTTTTTTTTTTTTTTTTTTGAGTTGGAGTCTCACTCTGTCACCCAAACTGGAGTGCAGTGGCCACTCCCGGCCACCGCAGCCTTGACGTGCTGGGCTCCGGCAATCCTGCCGCCTCAGCCTTCCAAGTAGCCGGAATTACAGGCATGCGCTACCACGCCCGGCTGATTTTTTGATTTATTGTAGAGATGAGGTCTGGCTGCCCAGGTGGGTCTCGAACCTGCAGGCTCAGGCAATTCACTCACCTCAGCCTCCCAAAGGTGCAGGATGACAGGCTGAGCCACCAAGCCCGCCTTCTTCAATAATTTCATGGAATGTTTGTTCCAGGGTTGTCTCTGTCTCTCTATCTGCCTCAGGGATTCCAATTAAACTTAGGTTCAGCCTCTTGAAGTAATTGCTCATCTCTTGGAGGTTTTGTTCTGTCTTTTTAAGCTTCTTTTCTATGTTGTTAACAGTTTGGGCTAGTTCCATATTTTGGTCCTCAGGCTCTGAGATTCTTTCTTCTGCTTGGTTAATTATGCTATCCATGTTTATATGTTTGTTATTTATTTAATTCACTGTATTCCTTATTGCTGTTATTTCAGTTTTCAGCTTCTTCATTCTTTCCTCTTATCTCTCCTCATTTCTATTTATTCTCTCTATTGATATCTTGATATCTGGGTTTGTGGTTTGAGACAAGTCATTCTGGAGTCTCCTCATTGTTTATGTTCCAAAGTCTGTATTCTCAGTGGTTGACATCCCAGAGGTCTATGTGAGACCCATATTCTTCCTTTGGTTTTTCTTCATTTGTGTAGACTTTCCTCCCTCCCTCCTTTTTTACCTCCTTTTTCATTCTGTTGTTCAGTGATGGGGGGATAGTTTTTACTTCTGTTTGATCAATCTCTTATTTTTCCTGATGTAGATCCTCTGGCTTTGTTCAATTCTGAAGCTGGACTGGGGGGGCTGTACTTTTTGCAGTTTTGAGATTTAATTGAGGGGGGAGCTGTGATTCAGAAACTATCTGCAGATCCCACTGTCAGGTGTGTGGGTCCCCTGGGACCCACTTCCCACTGCCTTAGATCTGTCCATGCAGTAGGGGTATATGTTTGCCCCCTGAAAGCAAAATGAGGCAAGAAAAAGGAAAAGAATGTTAAAAAGGAAGGAGGAAGGTGGAGAGAGATAAAAAGAAGAGAGTAAACAGACAGGTATACCAACTAACAAATGAACAGAGAAACAAACAAAGACAGAAAAGATTAATAAAAACAAACCGACAATCGTACAAGCACACAAACTGACAAAACCCCCTTATTGATGTACTCTCCCTCAAAAATACTCATACACAAACAGGAAATCTTTTTTAAAAGCATTAAAATAATAGAAACAAAGCAAGTATGAAAACATAATCAAAGACAGAGAGAAGAGAAAAATACTAAAACAAACCAAAAAAGCAAAGAAACAACTCACTCTGAGGTCGTTCCTGTAACTCCAACTTTTTTTCAGCTCCCTCCCCTGCTCTCAGCACAGGCTGGTAGGATCACTTTCAGCATGGCTCAGATGCCCCACAGAGTACTGTGGCAGGAGCGTTGGATCAGATCTGGACTCAACCTGCTTGCTGCTGCTGCTGTCAAGTATCCCTCTCAGAGCTTATGTGCCTGTGCCTGTTCCAGCTTCAGGGAGGGACATCCGTCTCTCCAAGTTTGATGAGGAGATAACCTCTAGGTCCCAGGCTGGAGGCTGGGTGGGGCAATCCAGGTCTCTGCCTGGTCCCAGGACAGAGAAAATGATGCCAGTTGGCATTTCTTCACCAGCGGCAGGGATCCCTTCCAGCCCTCCAAAACCTGCTCTCTCCACAGATCCTGGGGCTTGTGCCACTCTGCTGTCACAGGTGATGGTATGGTCTGGGTGCCGGGTGGTGAAGACCAGCTGCCTTCCACGGGAGAGCCCCGAGAACAGCAGGCGATCCTGCGGGCCAGGGGCTCCCCGATCTCAGGGCAGTGGGGGGTTGCAGTCATCTCTGGAGGAGAACCCTGGATGCATGAACCCAAGTCTCTTCTCAGACTGACTTTCACTTATCACTGACACACACCCACTCACACAGAGAGTCTTTACGGACATTCGCTTTTGCAGACCCTCACAGTCTGACCTGTTCCATTGCCATCATGCCGGAAATCCTGTCAGAATTTTTGACATATTATATAATGTGAATATATGTTTTCAAATGTAAAAAAAACCTTCTTACTTATAGATATTCTTAAAAGAACAATTATAAGCAAGAAACGAATTAAGGTGGCAAGGTAGACTTAAAACTTAGTAATGTGTTCATCAGAAAAAGTTTGAAACTTACCTCAAAATAAAAGTATATTTTGAGGAAAATGTCAAAGATACATCAAATTGCAGAGAGTAAATAGAATATTAAAATATATAAAGAATTTATGAATACCAAAATGTCATCATGTGTTTCAGGAAACGTGTCTTTCTCATTCATTAACCAGTAGTGTAATATTTTCCAGGAACCCTCCATTTGGACGAAATGCTGTGGCCCTTCCCTTCACCCACAGAAAATGGAACCCAAGATACGATGTAGCTGAAGCAATTATAGCCTCCTTCCAGATGAGAGACATTCAAGGCTGCATAGTTCCCAGCTGAAGGAAAATAAGCAACAGCTTCTCCACGGTGTAGACTGAAACCGGGGAAGCATGAACATCACAAACTGTACCGCAGAAGCCAGCATGGCTGTGAGACCTAAGACTGTCACTGAGAAGATGCTCATCTGCGTGACTCTGGTGGTCATCACCACGCTGACCACACTGCTGAACTCGGCCGTAATCATGGCCATCTGCACCACCAAGAAGCTCCACCAGCCCGCCAACTACCTGATCTGCTCTCTGGCCGTGACGGACCTCCTGGTGGCCGTGCTTGTCATGCCCCTGAGCATCATGTACATTGTCATGGACAGTTGGAAGCTCGGGTACTTCCTCTGCGAGGTGTGGCTGAGTGTGGACATGACCTGTTGCACCTGCTCCATCCTCCATCTCTGTGTGATCGCCCTCGACAGGTACTGGGCCATCACCAACGCAATTGAATATGCCAGGAAGAGGACAGCCAAGAGGGCCGCCCTGATGGTCCTCACCGTCTGGACCATCTCCATCTTCATTTCCATGCCCCCTTTGTTCTGGAGGAGCCGCCGCCGGCTCAGCCCACCCCCCAGCCAGTGCACCATCCAACACGACCACGTCATCTACACCGTGTACTCCACACTGGGGGCGTTTTACATCCCCTTGACTTTGATACTGATTCTCTATTACCGGATTTACCACGCAGCCAAGAGCCTCTACCAGAAAAGGGGATCGAGCCGGCACTTAAGCAACAGGAGCACCGATAGCCAGAATTCTTTCGCAAGCTGTAAGCTTACACAGACTTTCTGTGTGTCTGATATCTCCACCTCAGACCCTACCACAGAGTTTGAAAAGTTCCACACCTCCATCAGGATCCCTCCCTTTGACAATGATCTCGATCATCCAGGAGAGCGGCAGCAAATCTCGAGCACCAGGGAACGCAAAGCCGCACGCATCCTGGGACTGATTTTGGGTGCATTCATTTTGTCCTGGCTACCATTTTTCATCAAAGAGCTGATTGTAGGTCTGAGCATACACACCGTGTCTTCTGAAGTGGCCGATTTTCTGACATGGCTAGGTTATGTTAATTCTCTGATCAACCCTCTGCTCTACACAAGTTTTAATGAAGACTTTAAGCTGGCTTTTAAAAAGCTCATCAGGTGCCGTGAGCACACTTAGACTGTAAAAAGCCAAAAAGACATGACTTTTACCAGAGCCTCATGAGTGGGTGGGGGTAAGGGGTGCAATTTACTCATTCTTGAACATACTCAGTTCAGGAGAGTTTGTAAGTATGTGTGGGCTTGTTGTCTTGTTTGTTTGTTTTGCTCTGTTTGGTTTGGGGCTTGTTGTTTGGTGTGCTGTTTTCTACCTCTGATCTTATCTGTGGTATATAATTTCAAATAAACATCATACAAAAACAGAAATTTCAAAGAAGTAAATAATAAGGTAAAACAGTAAATACTTTTTATGTTTTTTTAACCATTTCAGTTACCCTGCAATTAAATAATGCCAAAAAATACCTTTATTTGCAGAACTTCTTATTACTTATGCATCGAATATCTGATAACTTACCCTTGTGTGGCATTAAATCTGAGGCTATGGCTCTATCTGCATACATACTCCAGTGGGAACCGCATGACTACATAAAGTATAAAAAGAAAGTGATGTGCTGTCGTCTACTGCTTGCAGACCTCAGCTCAAGTCGTTGACTATAACACTGCGACTACATAGACTGCTCCTTTCAGGTACAAAGGGTATAACTGGCTTGTCCTTTATAGCTCACGATTAAATAAACTTTCCTCTTTTGTTAAAAGAAATCACTATGAATACAAAAATAAGCACATAAGAAATCATCCAAATCTGGTTTGGTCAGTGTGTTGCTGTGCTACCTGATAGACAAACTGGGCCTCCTCCCATTCGGAAAAGTATTCCCAGCTGAGCCTCCCCTACACTCTCCCTCTAGCAGGACTAAGGTGGGAGCATGTGTCAAATTCGGAAAACTGTGTAAGAAGCTTAATGAGAGCAGGGCTCGGTGACTCAGCCTGTAATCCCGCGCCTTTGGGAGGCTGAGGTGAGTGGATTGCCTGAGCCCACGGGTTCAAGACCCGCCTGGACAACTTGGCCAGACCTCATCTCTACAATAAATCAAAAAACTAGCCAGGCGTGGCAGCACACGTCTGTAGTTCCAGCTACTTGGAAGGCTGAGGCGGAAGGACCGCCGGAGACCAGCGGGTCGAGGCTGAGGTGGCTGGGAGTGGCCACTGCACTCCAGTCTGGGGGACAGAGTGAGACTCCAACTCAAAAAAAAAAAAAGAAGCTTAATGAGGTGCAGTGATCAAATGAGGAAATGTATTATCTGAAAAATTCTGCTGGAGAATGTTATTAAGTACGTGTTTGTGCTCTTGGAAAGAAATAAAAAGTTGAAAACCTGTGTTTACAGCAAAGGCCACTCACCAGGACACGAGCATGAAATTGCATCTCCCGGGCCCCCTGTGGCTTCCATGCCAGCCTGTACTCTGAGGCCAGGAGACTGCAAGTGGGCCCTGGGGCCCCGTGGCGTGGCCTGACTCAGGCTCACCTGAGCGGGAGTGACGGCTTGAGTCACGCACGGGAGCACACCACAACAAAGACAAGAGTGATAGCAGAAGCACTGAAAGTGTGTAGATTCCTGTATACTCCTACGTAGGCGACTGTTCTCCACCTCTACCCTTCATATCTCTCATCCACAGTCTCTCCCCATCTTCTCACTCTTCTTTGTTTCATGAAAAGACATCAATTTGCCTCCTCTTTGTCTCCTCTTTGTCAATATAGATTGAATATTTCATTCCTTCAATCTATCCTCTCTCCTCTCTCAAATTGTCAGGAATCTTTCTTCCTTCTCCCTCTCCCACCCTACCTTTTTCCTCCCCACTCTTCTTCGGTCTCATCTATTACGTTTCTCAAGACTCTTGGACACTAAAATCAACTTCCTCTGGCCCTGCTTCCCCATCAAACTCCTGTTTCATCTCCCGCCCAACTCTCCCACCTGAGTTTCTACAACCATCAATCCATTCATTCCGACTCCACTTCCACCTTCCACTGACTTTTCTCCCCTTTTGCCTTCCGGAGTATGCCCCAGTTGCCCCCAAACTGATCTTCCAAAGGTCACTGGTGACTTGCCAATAGGAAAATCCAGGGGCTTTCCCTCTGTCCTTACCTACCTCTCATTTTCTCATCAGTTGAAATAGCTAACCATCTCTTTCTTGTTCAAGCCCATACCTTCTGGGATATTTACTCTCTTAGTTCTCCAACTACTTCCTTGCCTCCTCTGTGTCTTTTCTTCATCCTGAGGCTTTGTCTTCAGCACTCACCTCCCATATCCCCATATTCCATCTCAACCTCTATCATTTCAACCATTAGTCTGTGCCCGTGTCTCCTAAATGTGTGGCTTTAGTTCTGATCTCTCTCTTTCTCAAACTCTAGACTCATTAATTGTCTGGTGAGCATCTCCCTATGAATATTTTATCAGTACCTTAAACACAGTCTTCTGAACTGAACTCATCATTTTCCCACACTCAAGCCTTCTCTTCCTTCTACCTTCTCAGTGTCAAGTTACCACACTTTCTATCATTCCTATTAGATAAATGTAATTCTCTCTCTGTTGCAGGTCTCCCACATCCAGATAGCCTTAAAGTCTGGCCCATCTATCTCTGCAGAAGTGTTTGTACATGCCACCTTGTTCCCCAGTAATTGAGCTCTCTCACCTGGGCCAAATCTTATTTGGTCCAGTTGCCTCTGGATTCCTCCACCTACAACTCTGCCCCCACACATCTGCCAGAAACATCTTCCTAGAACAGTGTGAGACTGGCATCTTCAGACTAGCAGCATTGGCATCACCTGGGACTTGCTCAAAATACAAAGTCTAGGTTCCACTCAAGACCTATTGAATCAAAATTTTTAAGGGTGGGATCCATCAATCTCTGTTTTTAGCAAACCCCTCCCAGGAGACTCTGATATAAACTAAAGTTTGAGCATACAGTTGATTTTTAATTGCATTACTCAAAATTCTCTACTCTTTCCCCATTAGTATAAAGTAAATTAAGATTTCTTAGTATAACATTCAAGCAGCCTTCACTATGTGGCTCCAAACTACCTTCCCAGAGTTATTAGGTTGGTGCAAAAGTAATTGTGGTTTGGGACCATAAATTCTAAATCATTATAATTAGGCTCAAATGCACCTTTATTAATCAAAATAGAAACCATTACAATCAACACATTTTTGCCAATGAGAAACAAGTTTGTTTATCCCTGTAGCATAAAAATCTATGCTTCAGGATTCGATGAACTCTTGGAAAGCATTTTCTGCATCCTGCTGGTTGTCCCTGCAAAAAGTTGTTGATACTTGAAGAAGTGGTAGTCAATTGATGAGAAGTCAGAATATAGTGCATGAGGAAAACTTCGTAGCCCAATTCGTTCAATTTTTGAAGCATTGGTTGTGTGACATGCAATCATGCATTGTCGTGGAGAAGAATTGAGCCCTCTCTGTTGACCAATGCCGGCTGCAGGTGTTGCAGTTTTCAGTGCATCTCATCAATTTGCTGAGCATAATTCTCAGATGTAATGGTTTTGCTGGAATTCAGAAAGCTATAGTGGATCAGACTGGCAGCAGACAACCAAAGAGCGACCGTGACCCTTTATTTATTTATTTATTTTTTTGGTTCAAGTTTGGCTTTGGGACATGTTTTGCAGTTTCTTCTTAGTGGAACTACTGAATTGGTCAGCACCAGTTGTTGCATACAATCCACTTTTCATCAGACATCACAATCCAATCTAGAAATAGTTCATTGTTGTTGTGTAGAATAAAAGAAGACAACACTTCGAAACAATGATTTTTTTTTATTCTCAGTCAGTACATGAGGTACCCATTTATTGAGCTTTTCACCTTTCCAATTTGCTTAAAATGTTGATCAAACATAGAATGGTCAGCACTGAGTTCTTCGGCAATTTCTGATGTAGTTGTTGGAGGAGCCGCTTCAATAATTGCTCTCAGTTGTTCGTTGTCAACTTCCGATGGCCAGCCGCTGTGCTTCTCATCTTCAAGGCTCTCATCTCCTTTGCAAAACCTCTTGAACCACCACTGCATTTGTTAGCAGTTCCTGGACCAAACGCATTGCGGATGTTGTGAGTTGTCTCTGCTGCCTTATGACCCATTTTGAACAAGAACGTCGCTTGAATTTGCTTTTTGTCTAACATCCTTGCCATAGTCTAAAATAATTATAAAATAGCAGTAAGTAATAAGTCATTAGCAAAAAAAGTGAGAAATGCACATTAAAATAAGGTATAACAGGATCACATTTATTTAAGAATGTATTCCAAT
Organism: Carlito syrichta; assembly: GCF_000164805.1. Taxonomy (NCBI): domain Eukaryota; kingdom Metazoa; phylum Chordata; class Mammalia; order Primates; family Tarsiidae; genus Carlito; species Carlito syrichta. The sequence continues at coordinate 187,781 of NW_007253900.1, forward strand.
ATCAAATGGCAAGAATCAAGAATGCAAAAACCAAAATTACTTTTGCATGAACCTAATTTATGTCACGTCTCACCCACCTCATACTCCAGAAAAGTCTGAATATTACCTATGCTTTCTAAGCTCCTCTCACATTTGTTCCCATTGCTTCAGAAATCTGACTGCCACGGTTTCCATCTTTCTCCCACCAATTCTTCAAAATGTAGTTCAAATGAAATCTCTTCTATAAATTCCTCCTGATAGTCTTCGTCCTTTTCCTGTCCCTATGGAATCCTCTCTCCCTGCTCTATGCTCCCATAGAATTAACTTGTATCTCTATGCATCCTACCTTCTAGTGCATTTGTTGGTGGATTTGTGCTGCCTTCCCTAGTAGATTGTGAGCTCCTTGAGGGCAGGGACTGTGTCTGTTTCATCTCTAGGGACTCCTACAAGTGTTTTACACACAATAGGCACTCAATAAATGTTTGCCAATATGAATGGAATTAAGTTCCTGGAAGAGAACATGTAAATGTGCCATCTTGCCTCAGTGAGAAAACAGAACTCTAAAATCCCAAGAAGCAATACTGTCCTTCTTTTCCCTGAAACTTACCCTACCATTCCTGCTTTGTTCCAAAAAATTATGGGGAAAGTGTCTGCACGTAAAGAAAATGAATTTCTCATTGACTGTAAGTGAATATCCTTTAGGAGTCCAGCTAAGCTGCTCTCTATAAAACAGGTACTCAAATATAGTAGCTTTAAAAAGGTAGATGTTTCCTTCCTTCTCACATGACAATCAAAAGGTAGAAGGACAACCCAGAGTGAGTAGGGGACTCTACTCCACAGTTATCAGGGACTCAAGTTCCTTTCATCTTGTGGCTCAGCCTTCCCCTTGGGGCTTGTCCTCATCTGCATGAGCAAAACTGACTCACCAGCATATCCTGTCCACAGAAGGTAAGAGAAGGAAGTAGGAAGCAAACAATTTCCTTTTCAGGAAGTCATGTGGAAACTATACACATCACTTTTGCTTATATTCCACTGGCCATAGCTTGGGCACACGGCCAGACCAAGTTATAAGAGAGACAAGTCTCTAGCAGGACAGCCATGTGCCTTGTTAAAAATAAGGGCTGGGACCTTAGAATACACAGAAGAAAGAGAGAACAGATGCAAGAGGACAATGAGCAACCTCTGCCACAAGGGGATATCAGTTATATGAACAGCTCAAACACTAGTGGTCAAGTCACATGGCTGCCCAGCTATTGGTGATCTATGTGCAAGGATGTTGACATTTAAAGGACAGTTGTTTTAAGCAAGATTGCACATATGCTGAAAATCCAGTGTTTATCATGAGTATAATACCTAGAAGTATATGAGCAACTGATATTGCCTTCCTATCATCCTCCATGTATCATGTTTGAAAATTCTTGGCAATTATAGGCGTTTTAAAATTTTAAGAGTCTAAGTAAATAAAAGCAAAAAGTAAATGCATAACCAATTTTTACTTGCTCATTCTCACTAACTCATTCTCAATTTACTAAATAAGTCCTAATTAAATGCATTTCTCTCACAACTACCTCTGCCCCTAGCAAAGAAGAAGCTGCATATATTCCAAATATAAACCAAACTTGTTGAAAAAATCTACTGTTTGGCTTGCTCATTTAGCCAACAATGCCAGCTACCATTGATCACTATTGTCCCTTTAAATTAAAACTTGAGGCCAGGCATGCTGGCTCAAGCCTGTAATCCCAGCACTTTGGGAGGACAGGTTGAGGGGATTGCCTAAACCCACAGGTTTGAGAATAGCCTGGGCAACTTGGCAAGACCTCATCTCTACAATAAATCAAAAAAATTAGCCAGGCATAATAGTGCACACCTGTAGTTCCAGCTACTTGGAAGGCTGAAGCGGAAAGATCACCTGAAACTAGCAGGTCGAGGCTGGGGTGACCATAAGCGTACCACCGCACTGCAGCCTGGGCAACAGAGTGAGACTTCAATTCAAAAAAATAAATAAATAAGTAAATAAAAATAAATTAATTGATTAAAACTTGAATGAAGTAATGGTACTTTCTAACATGGTCAGTTTTCTTGTGAGAACATTAGCATACTACAAGTAAGCCCTGAGGGTGATGTTTCAATTGACTCCATTAAAAATGAGGACTTCCCAGTTTGCATTCTTGGTGAAAGCATTCTTGACCATAACTCACTCCCTGGTAGATTGCTAACGCTGTCTGCTTTGAAAAACATCACAGCCCTCCTATACTTCTGAACTTCAGTTCGCAAACTCTGATAATTATGTATAAGGTAAATTTCTGAACAAGTTCCAGCAACCATGCTGGCTTCCAGCACAGGGCATTTTAGTTTCAACTATTACAGTGGTCTTAGCCTACTAATGTGTGCTTAGTTTTTAAGGCCATCTACATACACTTTTAACTCCATTATGCACAGCCTTTGCACAAGCACTGAGACCATTAGAAAAGTTAGTGAAAAGAAGTATATGACTACAATAGGAATACAAGTAAAGGCAATTTTTTAAATTAAAAGTGCTGAGAAAATGGCATACAAGTAAAGGCAATTTTTTAAATTAAAAGTGCTGAGAAAATGGCAACCATTGCATATGAGAATGAGATCAAATCTTATTCTGTTTTCATGGACCATCAAATGCAACATGTGAAAAAGCACAGTGCCTAAATGATCGACTATAGTCAGCAGGAAAGAAGGAAAAGTGGTTAATGAGATAGAAAAATGTATCAGTAGTTCTAAAAGGGGCTTGGAAATGTGTGTGGGCATTGTACTTATTTCCATAGAGAGCAATAATGGCATTTTGTGGTAGGATTCCATGAGGCTAGATCCTGCAATATGCAAGCCAGTCCCACCCAATAAAGGATAGATCCACCCAAAATACCAATATCACCACCTGCTGAGAAACTCAGGAGGATCTGCGTCAATATGAACTGCTTGGAAGCCTAATGTTAATTCAAGAGTTGACTAGGGGTTATTTGAGAACTTAAAAACTATTACAAGCCGTGGAGGGTTTTAACTGTTCAAGACCAATTTGAATTTGTCCAACATCAAAGTGAGGGTCAGACCAACAAATAAAAACACCACATTGGTTAGAGTTTCCCATGATAGTGGCAAAGAAAATTAAGAAAGGAGGCCCAATAAAATGTCTATCAGCAAAGTGAAGCATATATATGGTACTAATGCTTCAGAAGATTGACTCACCACATCCTTATTTGATGGAGAACCTTCCAAAGACTGTAAGTATGGTCTCACGTCACCTCAGACTTAAAAAGGATTATGGACAACCTTCAGGCCTTACCTAGCTTGTAAGATGAAAAGCTTCTCTTAAATTGAAGAGGAAGCCAGAATGTTATCTTCTTCACATGTCTTCAAGTAATGATGTATGAGGTGGAATCTTAGGTACCTGTTCATTAGAGGAGAGATTTCAAATGGTAGGAAGGAAGACATTGGATATTTTTGGAACACTAAAATTATCCAGGGGACCTTCCTTCTCTCTCTACAAGCCACACCCTGAAGACTACACAGAAAGTTTCAACCTTACCACCAAAATGGTTTGAAATTGTTTCCTTCAGATTAGATGGGAATCATTCAGAGGAGAGAATTGCCTTAGTAATCTGTTGGTTCCCAGGAAGCACCTAGCAAACAGTATGGAGGCATTTAATTTATATAACCTACATGCTTATTGAATTTAATTGAAATGAACATTCATTATAAACATCAAGAAATTAGAAGCAGCCGGTCTCGGTGGCTCAGCCTGTAATCCGGCATTTTGGGAGGCCGAGGTGAGTGAATTGCCTGAGCCCGTGAGTTCGAAACCCACCTAGGCAACTTGGCGAGACCTCATCTCTACAATAAATCAAAAATTAACTGGGCGTGGTAGTGCACGCCTGTAGTTCCGGCTACTTGGAAGGCTGAGGCAGAAGGATCGCGGGAGCCCAGCAGGTCGAGGCTGCAGTGGCCGGGAGCTGCCAATGCACTCCAGTCTGGGCGACTGAGTGAGACTCCAACTCAAAAAAACAAAGAAATTTAGAAGCAGAACTATGCAATGGGTAAGGAGGTTACCTTCTCATTTGGAAATGGAGCTGTCAGATATTTTTTAAAATTTTAAAGGAAAGGGAGGTATCAGGACAATGATAATGATACAAAAGAAATAGCAAAGGAGGGGATTGGGAGACAGTATCAGGAGAGTTTTAGGTACTCAGAACACATGAGCTTTTGCTCTAAGTTAAAGTAGATAATAAAACTTCTTAATTGGAAAAGAAACAGAAGCACAAGAGCATAATATGAAGAAAGCAAGAATACAGCCATGGAAAGAGCAGAGGTTGGAAGATGGTATCAAGATTGATTTCGCATCCACAAGCATTAATTGAGCATCTGCCACGAAGTTAACATCGTAGTGGGCACTGGGATCTCAGCAAGGAAAAAAAAGGAAAAGAGGGTAGATAATCTGGGAGGAAAACTATGAGACCCAGATCGTAAGAACAGATTTGTAGAAAGATAAGTATTTTTATTTTCTATTCGGATAAAAGTTTTCTTGTGAGAATTATAAACATTGCTTTTGCTTAAGGGAGTGAGAGAGAAAGGAAGAATGGGAGAGCATTCTGCACGTTAGTCTCGAGAAAAATGAAGGCAATAGCAGAAACTCCGGAGAATGGAGAGGAAGGGATGGGTCTCCAAAGAAAATATATAAAGAATGTCTATAAGGAAGAATGCATATTCTTGTAATCTGAAACACTAGAATGAAGTTCATATGGGCTACTATATTTTTGAAATTTATATAGTACCCAACAATCATATATCAAGGGTTGATTTAAGAAAAGCTAATTTATGAAGACATTCAAAGAAATGATGCTGGAAACAGATCTCAGAGGAAAATTTAAAGTTACAAACACTCTAATAATAAGCAGACCAGTGACCCCAGGCCTTTCAGATTCATAGTTAAATACTCAATAAGGGATTGACAAATGAATAAATCAGTAACTCAGTTAAGCAATCAAGCCCGAGTTAGAATTTGGGTGGCAAAGGAGAATTTGTTGGCAATATAACAAAAGTATTTATGTAAGCTAGTAAGAAAGATGTGAATAAAATATGTGTTCAGAGATGTGAAGGAGCCATATAGATAAGCTGAAGCTGCAAACTAAATCTTGGATCAACCTTTCTGTGTTTTGAGGGATGGGAGAGGTGTTTTATATAAGAACAACCAAAATGTAAATGGTGTTGGCAAATGCCATAAAGCCTTTGAGACAGCTTCAGCTTCTTACCTAACATCTTTCCTAATTACTTCTTCCCTATCATTTTTTCACTAATGAAAAACCAGGCCTAACTTCTCTTTCTAATCACACACACACAGAGAGATAGAACCACAAACAATAACCTCAACCTCAGTAAGGATAGCAAAGGTAAGTTTGAACAGGTAAGTGTCATGGGCTTAATGGTTAGAAGAGTCCATGTAGAAGCATAACAGCAGCACTATGCACAGTAGCAAAAACATGGAACCAGCCATGCTACCCATCAAAACTGGATTGGATTTAAAAAAATGTGGTACGTCTTCACCACGGACTATTACACAGCCATCAAGAAGGACAAACATATGGACTTCACAGCAACTTGGATGGATTTCGAGTCTATCATACTCGGTGATCTAACACAGAAGTACAGAACAGAGCACCACATGTTCTCACTCATGAGTGAACCCTGAACATTTACCATAGTACTATAAGAAAGAGATCGGCAGTAGTAGGACACCGCCAGGGTGGGAATGGGAGAGCACAACATCAATAAGGGTGTCTGATCTCCAACCAGGCAAAGTAGGGACCAAAGGGAGGCCCAAAGTTTGCCTGTATGATGACCACTTGTATACCTAATCCTGAATTGTACCCAACATCTTTAAAATAAAATAAAATTTAAAAAGAAACATAACATCAGATATACTACGTATGTGCATGTTATTTTATGAATGATTGTTGGATACTGTACAAACTGGAAGACGATATGAGACATCAGCCTCATTGGTAATACTGAGGAGAATTCATGATCAGAGTTTCCAAAATATATCTATATTGGAAAGGTCTTGCCTTAGAATGCCTGTCCTTCCCACAAACTCCTTCTAAATGTCTTGTCAGGTACAATCCCCAAGAGGAAAACAACCTTAGGTGGTTCCTTAACCATCAAGCACTACATGGTACTATGTGATCTCCCCACTCTCATTCTCTGCTTACAGATGATTGGATGGGAGGAGCTGGGCACCTGGCCTAAGGATCTATAGGCTGACCTATAGATGAAGTGGTCTAACACAAGAATCTCCCAAACACAAGGTGATTCAGTGTGATAACGACATTCTCACTCTCTCAAGAATTCGAACTAAAATCACATGAAGAGACATCCCACTGTCAATGGGAAAGATAAGCAAACAGAGATGAAAACAAGCAAAACAAAAAAGCTGCTGACTCATGACCAAGACATGACACAAGGAAGAACTCAATTCCGTCTGCTAAGAAACTAGCAACTCTGCTTGTCTCCTAGAGATGCCTCTTCCAATCCCAAACAGTCTTCTGGTTCCCTAGACACCATGTCATTGAGATTTAGCCGTAAGAATATTCCAGAGATTCCTTTCACTTGCCATTATGATACCCCACCACTACTTGTGGTAACCTGCATTGTGCTCTGTCTCCCAACCAAGGAAACCCTGGCACACAGAAAGCTTCCTGGTCTCTGAGCCATGAGCTTCTAGAATGGGCGCACTGCCTCCATTGGATAGTAAGTACGATTAGAGCAGGTTCAAGTCATGATTTTCATTTTTATTGACCTCTCCGTTGTGGAAATGCACATCGTTTCTGTTACTCCCTGACACCCTTCAGATCTCTTCATGAAAATAAATTTCTTCATTTACTTTTTACTGCATATCTTCCAATTTTGTTCTTCATAGGATTTATTATTATTATTTATCATTGCTTTTCTTTGTTTTTTGTGTGGCTTTCTGGGATCAAGGAGCAACCGACTCTGACTTTCCTTCCATCTTGGCCTTGGGAGTGGGGAGGAGCGATGGAGGGCAGGGTAGGAGTGGCATCCGTGGGGAGATGACAACGGTGACAACGGTGGCACACAGCTGGACGGGGTTTGGGGATCAGGCCTCCCCAGTCCCAGCTTCGCCCTTTCCAGGTTTTTCAAGGGCTTTGGGGAGCAGAGTCGTGGCATTCACTACCACCATGTATTCAGGCAGGCTTGGCTCAGTCGCAGTCACCCTAGGAGATAGAATCACCTCCCCCGGTCTTGTGGAAATGTTATAGATCTGAATACATTCCAGCAAATAAAATGACACTATTTCTAGAGAGAGGAGTCCTTTCTTCATTAAAAAAAAAAAAAAGTGAGAGAGAAAGTACAAAAATCCTGCAGGAGAGGATCTTCAGTCTACTAAATAATAATTTGAAGATAAAGTGTATTCAATCAACAAACATTTATTAACCTCTGTGTGTCAAGTTTTGCCACACATTGTATTGTGAATAAGACATAGCCCAGGTCCTCGAGGAACACATGGTCTCCTGAAATAGGAAGTCAAGCAAACAAGTAAGCGATTGCAATCAAGTGTGATACGTGTCATAATAGAGATCTGTACAATGTTCTGTGTGAGTGCAGAAAATGAAACAAAGTTACGTGGGAGATAAGAAAGAAGACCCCAAAATAATCACAATTTGAACTGGGACATGACATAAGAGTTCCCCAGGCTAACAGTGCATTCATATAAACGGCGTGAAAAAAGACATGGAGATGCAGAGATCCAAATGGCACTCGGGGAATGAGAAGTGGTCTGTGGTGCCCAGAGTGCTCGGATTATGGGGTAGGAAGGAGAAGGGCGGGAAAGGTTGGCAAGGCTGGCATGTCCATCAAGGACCTCAGATGCCTTGATAAGGACAATGGGCCTTATCCTGCAGACAGCAGAAAACCACCCTAGGTTTTCAACCACAGGAGAACGTGATCAGACTCGCGGTTTTGAAAGCCCCCTTGAATGGAAGACAGAAGATGGAAGAACGAAGAACGAGTAAGCAAGTGTTGGGAAATAGCCAGCAAGATACATGGGAGAGTCTATACTGAAGAAGAGGCAGATGAAGGCAAAGAGAGGGCGAGGGAGATGCTAGGGAGATTTCAGAAACAAAATTAGAAGACAAGCAGGTAGGGTTAACTAAAAGGTAACCTTTTCAAATTGAAAGAGATCAAAGAGGCCAGGTAGTAATTTCAGCAACAGAACCTAAACCTCGCAATTTGAGGATATGGGAGAACAGAGCTAGCTTCTTTGCCAAATAGATCACTTTGATTCCCACCTTGGAGACTCTCTGCTTCTGTTTAATCACAGTCAACTAGGCAGAAAACCCATCTAGGAAATAACAATAGAATCAGAGGTGTTAATTGCACACCTCGTTTGACTCTACTGTTAGCACTACTCTTTCATTGAGCCTTCTAAACACATTGGTTACTTAACAACATGGTTAAGTAAACAACCCTGACTCCAACAGATGTCCATTCATTTATTATTCAACAGACATTTAGTGAGCACCTACTATGTGACAAGAATTATGCTAGGTTCTAGACAGCCAACTGTTGCCTAGACAATATAGATTCCTTCTCTAAGATTTCAGTGTAATAATAAAAGAAACCATTTGAGTAGCATTTTCAATACAGTGTGCTAAAATGCAGTAAAGGGGAATCTTTCTTATGCTTTTGATTCTGTAGGGCTGGGATAGGGCCTGAGATAATACATTTCTAAAAACTCCCAAGTGATGCTGATATGTGTAAACCAGGGATCATACTCGGAGTGGCATAAACTCATATAATCCAGTCTACATCATGCTCATCGAAAATCATTTGAAGAAAAATTGGCAGGAGAAGGAACCCCCCTGCATTTCCTGCATTTCATGATTTGAACAATAGCAATTAAGAACGGAAAAAAGAACAAGCCCTATACAGGCACACTTGCAGAACTCTGCTGGGACTACAGCAGAAAATCCGGGCTGACCTCTGAGCAAGTTGGGACAGAGAAAGACAGTGGGCATAAGAATTTATACTTGGGGCCTTGAAGTAGACATGCAGAACCAGAGGCATGAAAGTGGAAAACAAGGGCCAAGACAGAGCACTCAGTTCATCACTCATTTCACCCTTGGCCCAGTGTAGAGAGATTCCTATTTACTACCTGACTCAAAATGAAGTTTTATTGATACTGTTTAAATTAGTTGTTACATGCATTGATGCTTACAGTAACTATTTTATAAATAGGTGTATTTTAGCCAATGGTTCATATCTTCTCAACTAATCTTTTTGTTGTCCTAATAAAATCCCTGGATCTTAGAGACCCTTTTCAGACAAGATAGGGGAATTTAACTGACCAGGGTCCTGAGACCATGTGACTTGCTTATTTTTTATTATTATTATTTTTTTTTTGAGTTGGAGTCTCACTCAGACTGGAGTGCAGTGGCCACTCCTGACCACCGCAGCCTCGACCTGCTGGGCTCTGGCGATCCTCCCGCCTCAGCCTTCCGAGGAGCTGGAACTACAGGCATGCGCTACCACGCCTGGCTCATTTTGATTTATTGTAGAGATGAGGTCTCGCCAAGTTGCCCAGGTGGGTCTCGAACCTGCGGGGCTCAGGTGGTCCACTCACCTCAGCCTCCCAAAAGGCACGGGATTACAGGCTGAGCCACTGAGCCCGGCGTGACTTGCTTTTTTAAAGAAAATTTAAAAACCAAGAGAAACAGAAAGGAAATGGAAGGGAGAGAACATTGTTCTCTTATTTAGTTGACCTCTTTCATACCTGAATGTCTTGGACACTGCAAACCCAGAGTCCTAACAGGTGCAGCAGCAAGGCACAGAAACACGAAATGGGCAACATGGAGACATCAGTAAAATGCTTTTTCCCAAGGCAAAATATACTGGATTATTTTGCACTTAATCCAGTATAAGAAATCTAAAATGTGTGCTTAAGTTCCAAGTTGTATGTCTATACCATTAACAGAAGATATTTAAATGTGCGCCTGTCAGCACCTGAAAAATGAACCTTTTTTTTTTCAGAGTTTCATCAGACCTTACTCTATGAGCTTTACAGCTTGTTGCCCTCCAGAAAGCTGTAATTCTCAGTCCTGTGTGTCCTGGTAATAGCCTCACTGCAGAGGGTGACCTGTCCCCAAGTAAGAAGGCTCAGCAATTCTCCTTATTTTGAGGGTGGGCCCCATACCGTCAAGAAAAGCTAGGAGTCATAGTTTTGGCCTCTATTCTTGTCTTCTATTCGACTAGTAACCAAAAAGTATCTTATAAGATATTTCTGAAGGGCGACCCTTAATTCTATTATATTCTTTAGACCTTTCCTATACTTGTTCTTGGTTACATTCAGCCAGGGCTGGATCCCAATACAAGAGTAAGTTGGGTGAGTGAAACTTGTTTTCTGTGCTCTTTACTTCTTTGACAACCTGTCAAACACCAGGGCCTCCTACTGCTCCCAGTTGCCCGCAGACTTTTCCTGTAGCATCCACCCTGGGTCAAAAACGCATGTTCAGAAGCCATTTTCTTTCTCTATTCCTCAAGAAATTTCTCCTGTCCCCATTTCATGTGGCTCTAAGGAGGTTTTCCACCACAAATTCCCACCCGCAGTGAGGAGTGGTCCTGGCCAATCAAAGTCCTTTCCTGGATTTATGCATGGTGCCTGGGAATTGTAAAAACTGGAGCCCAGAGCAGCCAGTGATCAATTCTCTGCTATTTGAAGGAGCCTAAGCTAATAGGCCAGTCCAGAAACAGAAGATGAAGTGAGAGTTGGAGACATGTAGAAAGCCAGAAGCATTTTTGCTAATGGTGAATTACAACAGCTAATTTCTTCCTCTAAAATCTTATGATTCTTGAAAATTTATAAACATGAGTAACTACAGTTTAACAAGTTACTTCTTTCAAGTCACAAATTTTGAAATTGAGGGACTTACTCTGACTGAAAAGAATGATGAACATGAATTAAGACACCCTGTATTCAAATTTTTATTCCAAAATGATTAGTTGAGTAATATCAGGCAAGTTGTTTAATTTCTCAAAGCTTCAATTTTTTCATCTTTAAAAAAAAATGGTAAAAATACTATTCTCCAGGTTAAATGACCCAATACTCAAAAAGTCCTCTAGTTAGCTATAAAGCCAGAGAGAGAGAGAGGGAGACAGAGAAAAAGATTGAAGGGGGTGGGAAGTAAAATCAGAAAATCTCCAAAACTGTCAAAGACAATGCAAAGATATTCAAAGGTTTCTATTTTGATAAATAAAGCTAAGAAATCAGATACACAATATTCGTCTTGACTCTGCCTGGCACTTTTAATCCGAGTTCTGATTTGATTGCCGGGGTCCCCAGTGATAACATAGGATGCAACTAAATTATTCTGTTTGCAGTGTATTCCCAAAAGAGTGAATAAAGAATAATTAACATATTATATTATAACTGGAAAAGACCTTAGGGAGCATTTACTCAATCTCCCTCATTTAAGAGATGAGTAAATAGAGACACCAAGGGGAGATAGATAGATAGATAGATAGAAAGATAGATGATAGACAAATGACAGATAGATAGGTAAAATATAGATAAATAGATGCTGGAATTTCAGAAGTCAGAAATCATACTATTTATTTTGAAATTTCACACTTTATATTTTTCTTAAGGGTGTCAAAATTCAACATCTACCACTCTGATATAAATAAGATCTACTTTTACTTAAAATGTGTAATTAAGATGTATCTATACTGATTGGGACCCAAAATTATCACACAACAATGTAAACACGATGCTTTAAACACATTAACATCATGGAATTATTTCAGCACAGGTGCTTTGGATAAAAGTGTCCTACAATTTAAAAAATCAATAGTTTTGTTTTAGCAAAACCTGCATTTATGACAATTCCTTGATGCCCTCTACTGGCCATAATGTTGTCATCCCTTGATGTACAACATAAATTAATTCTGCACGGCCTTCTATTCTACTTAATAATATTCCTGAACACCAGAATGGTTGACTCGGGAGGTGAAAGTATTAAATAAATTAATATACAAAATATAAGAATGCACCAAAAATATTTAGGAGGAAATAAACCCAGAACAAGTCATTACTGGGTAAATTTCCTAATGTGAAATAATTACAACATCAACTAGTTTCACTTAATATTTAACATACAAAATATAATAACTAAGTTGTAAATTTTTTCTTAATTTTAAAATTTCCAACTGTACCAAGGTTCCATAAAGATGGTCTATTGAGAAGTGCAGGCAACATAAAAATATGAGTAAATGCACCAACCATTCAGATAACCTTAAGAACAAAATGAACTTAAATATATTCCTGGTTCCCATACAATTTTATACACACATACATTCATGCTTACTCAAATGCATACCCTGTATGGTATAAAATCATATTTTTGACCCAAAGACAAGGTAAGTCTATGAAGACCCACCAGGTTCTACTTTCCAAACAGCCATTGTTGAGGACTACCATCTAGCCATGTTCGATACTCTAAAGGGATCCCGTGCTGCTCCCCGGGTCATCTTTGCCACTTACTAGAGCTGAAAACTTGTGTTTCCTGTACCACACCTCTTCTTGTCCCTGTGAACCCTAGCTCATAGTCCCAGACTTCTCTTTTGACTCTTACCTCCCCTCTTAGTCTACAATCTCTTACATTCTAGCCCAATGTCTGCATCAGTTTATAGGACTGCCATAGCTAAATACTACACATGGAGTGGTTTAAACAACAAAATTTATTTTCTCACAGTTCTGAAGGCGGGACGTCCAAGATCAAAATGTCAGCAGGTCTGGTTTCTCCTAGGGCCTCTTCCCTTGACTTATAGATGGCCAAGATGGCCACCATCTCACTGTACCTTCATAGGGTCTTTCCTCTGTACACATATAGCTCTGGTGTCTATGTGTCCAGATTTCCTCTTCTTATAAGGACACCAGTCAGATCGGATTAGGGCCTGACCTAATGGCCTCTTTTAACTTAATCACCTCCTTCAAGGCCCTATCTCCAAATACGGTTACATTCTAAGATATGGAAGGTTACGATTTCAACATGTGGATTTTGAGGAGACACAATCAGTTCATAGCACCACTGAATACCTAATAGGCCATGTGGAGTAGAATCTTGTGTCCATGTGCTAATTGAGGATCCCTTGCATGTTCTACCCATGGGTTGATCCCTTCCTTTCTGCCCATGGAAGCTAAGGTTGTGATTGTTCCTTGACTCTACTTCCAGAACAGATAATCTTATCAGCCTTGAAAGCATCCCCACAGTTCATGGTAACCATTATATCTGTTCTTCTGGTCTACTGGATGAGCCTCAGGGTGAATCACAGATTCATCTCTCTCCTCACCTACACTGTGTAGGCAAAACATTACTACTCTTTTTATAATGATAGTTAAAACATTTATGGAGTTCTAACCATGTCCCAGGTACTATGACAAGCACTTCTCATGCATAATTCCCATTATAATCCTCTCAATTTTATGCATTAGATGCTCAAAAGTTGTACGAATAAATTAATGAATAAATGCTATTGTTGTCCTTATTTTACAAAAGTGACAATGTCGACTCATAGAAATTAAGCAGTTTGCTCATGGTACACACAGCCAGTAAGCAACAGAGCTGGGGCTCAGAGCTTTCTGACAACAAATTCCATGCTCTTCTCCTGCCTCACGTACTGCCGTGACTTGTGCACAGCCCAGAGTTGTAACAGCCAAGCTGTCTGTGTGGTCTTGCCTCTCTTAGGACTCAGCCTTGAGCATCAGCTCATGTATCAAAGAGATGGGACAGGTAAAAAAGCGTTTGATGACATACAAAACCAAAATTGTTCTATAACATTCAAAATCGAAATTCAAGTGTCAGGCAGACACACTTATAAGGGTAAGAAATATATTTAATATTAAAAGCATCTTATTGCTTTGGCAGTTTTAAAACATAATTTCCTATGTGATACTACTCCAATCTGGCAGTGAGGTCGATGTTCCCTTTCTCTGAACCTAGATGGGTTTGTGATGCCTCGACCAATAAAGTAGGGCAAAATTAGACTCTGGCTCCTGAGGCTAGGCCAGAAAAGACCATCAGTTTTCTGGTCTTCTTGGAATGCTTGCTGTGGAGAACGCCACCACCATGTAAGAAGTCTACCCACCCTAAGTCTTCCATGATGGAGATCCCAGTTGTGAGTGCTCTGACTGACAGACCCAGATGAGCTCCAAGCTGACAGCCAGCATCAGCTGCCATGACATCAAGCCATCTTGTAAGTCAAATTGACCTTCAGGTCGCCCTACCTGACATTTGATAGGTCGTGTAAGGCATCTCAAGCAAAAACTGCCTACCCCAGCCCTTCCGGAAATATTTCACTACAAAACTATGAGGAAATAAGTTATTGTGAATAAATAAATTATTGTTCATTTTGAAGTAATTTCTTATGCAGCAATGGTAACCATAATTTACCCAGGGATTTGAGACCAGCCTGGGCAACTTGGTGAGACCTCATCTCTACGAGACATAATTTTTAAAAATTAGCCAGGCGTGGTAGCATGCCTATAGTTCCAGTCACTTGAAAGGCTGAAGCAGAAGGCTCACCAGAGCCCAGCAAGTCGAGGCTGGGATGGCTGTGACCGTGCCACTGCACTCCATCCTGGGCGACGGAGTGAGACTCTGACTCAGAAAAAAAAAGAACATGCTAAAGGAATCTGAATAAAGTCTTAACTTTAATGAACAATAATGTGTGGTTATTAGTGCATACGTTATACCTACATTAGTTGTGACAAATGTGTCATACAAATATAAGATGTTAACAATAGAAGAAATTAGTTATGGGGTGCATGGGAATTGCCTGTACTATTTTGCAACTCTTTTGTAAATTCAAACCTATTCTAAAATAAAAATTTTTTAAAGAATATCTGCTACTGTTCTATTAAATTTTCATATTTGCTTATAAAATTTTAGATTATTCCATTCATTTATATTGTTTGTTTATTTATTTATTTATTTATTTAGTCTCACCCTGTCACCCAGGCTGGAGTGCAGTGGCACAATCATGGTTCACCACACCCTCAACCTCTTGGGTTCAGGCAATCTTCCTGCCTCAGTCTCCTGAGTAGCTGGGATTGCAGGTGCACACCACCATGTTCAACCAGTTTTTTAATTTTTTTGTGGCAATGAGTTCTTGCCATATTGCCCAGGCTGGTCTTGAACTTCTGGGCTCAAGCAATCCTCTTGCCTTGGCCTCCCAAAATGCTGGGATCACAGGTGTGAGCCACCGCTCCCAATCACATTCATTTATATAGTTTTAATTATAAACTCAACAATCTCATTATTTTATAAGCCATACTTAATAAACCCAAGAATTAAATGCTACACTATCAACGTGAACACTTTGTTAAGCTGTACCCTCTAATATGTTTCCTATAGTTCATCATTTCATTTGCCTACCCCGTAGTAAAGTAGATACCTAAGATAGCATTTGATGTACTTATTATTGGTGCTTAACAGTCCCAGTATCTCGACTTGCAGTGCTCGTGATTATGAAACTTATTTTTTTGTTATACTCTTCTACCTTGATTTTAAGTTTTTGATGACTTATATTTAGATTTCATTTTTATTAGTCCTATGACCTTCCTCCCAATTTCAATCATTCTTCTTACAATGGAATGTTAAATGGGACATTTTTTAATCTCAGCTGAAGCTGATAGATAACAGATTTCCCGATATTTTAAAGAGAGGAATCAAATACAGGACTGGCTAAGAAGCATCTCCAAAATCAGAACTATAACATTTAGCATATCACCAGGACATAAGAAAGAAAGCTAGGAAATTACTTAAAGTTATGGGTGAGTCCTTAAAACGATTGCCAGAGTGTTATGCACTCCGACCTCAGCCCCCGTTAAAGGAGTGTCAATAGCCCAAGGACAGGGCTTTCAGAAAACTGCTTGGAAAAAAGGTACTTAACCCCTGGAGCTGGAGAGCAGTTACTGGGGCCTACCTTTTTTCAGGAAGATTTTAGAGTGAGAGACTGGCTGGAGTGGTCTTTGACTGCAAAGGTCAGGAAGGAAGTTGGGATGTGAGAAAGCTGCACTTTTATCCATCATGGGCTAAGAAGGTACATTTCCAAAGGGCTCGAGTGGATATAGAAGAAGGTAGTCAAGTTCAAGTGACCTCTAGGGGACCTTACCCTAGAGGACAGCCTAGGATGTGGTGAGCCCAGCAGAAAGAGACTGCATAGACTATGGAGTGTAGACAAGAAGGAGTGTCAGAAGCTGTCAGCCAGGGAATGCATCACCAACTTCAGGAAAATGTAGAAGACTTTGTTGAGGGAAAAGGAGCTAGTGATTCTTAAAAGTCCATAAAATGCTCCAAAAGAGAAAGGATAGCATTTGGGCACGAGCCACACAAACAGCTGTTGACAAGCCTACCAGCCAATGCAGAATGACCTGCTAGAAACAACCACAGTCATTGTGAAAACTACAGTAACTACCCCACTAAAAGGGATTTCTTAAAAACCTGAAAACAAAACATCTCAATAGGTTCTGTTTGAATTGATCGATATTTTTCTTATGGCAATGAGATTAAAAAACAGGCAACAGTTTGGAAGAAGGAAGAGAGAAAGGATGAGAATATTATTATAACTTTTATTACACATCCTGTTAACACAAGATATCATCTGGCAGATAAGCTTTAACGTTAGAATAACACAAGTTGGATTTTAAAGGAATGAAAAACCTAGAAGAGTTCTAGAAAGCATAGCTGGAAATCACCTTTCAAGATTTCATTGATTCTGCCTGGAACCCAGCTATTATACAAATACAAAATGCAACAGGTTTATTCAGATGAAAGAGCTTGTTGGCATAGTGTTAAATAATGCTCATCAACCAAATGACAATCTACTTGATATACAAATAAATGTGTCAGTCATTGCTATTGAGATGATAAGTCATTCACAAACTTCAATTAGTCTGAGACTCAATACACTGCATTAAGAAATACAACTATTCCCATCAGCACAAAAATGCAGATTTCTTAAGGGAAATTTTCTCCTGAATTTCTCATTCATGACCAAAATTTATTAGAGTCCTTGCCAAGATATTGAGAAAAAGCTCTTTTCTGAAACTTGAAAGCTATACGCACAGCATGATGACAAAGTTAGAACCTAGGGCCGCATCGTTTTTAAAGTAAAAACCTGCAATCCTAGATACTTCTCATGCCTAGAACTTGGTTATGGACGACTTGAGAAATTAAACTATAAGCCACAGTCCACATAACCTAATGCATTTTATTTTGAAATTTTCTACCTGAATTAGTCTGCTCAGGTTACCACAATAACATACCATAGACCGGGTGCTTAAATAATAGAAACTTATTTCCTTACAGCTCTAAAGGATGAAAGTTCAAGATCCAGGTAATGGCAAATCCTGTTTCTTGTGAGGGCTCTCTTTCTGTCCTGTAGACAGCTACCTTCTCACTGAATTCTCACGCAACCTTTCCTCTGTGCTTGGGTAGAGGAAGACAGAGCTCTCTGGTATCTCTTTCTCTTCTTATAAGGGCACCAAACCTATTGGGTTAAGGCCTTGACCTTATAACTGTACTAAATCTTAATTACTCCCTAAAAGGAGACACATTTTAGTCCACAACACTACGTTTTCTGGAATAGCAGCACCTTGATTAAGGAATTTAGTTCTGTTTTTCAGTTCTTCAGTGTTCTAAGAGAGCTTTATTCAAAATAATTAATGCCTCAATGGTTTAGATGCCATTAATCTGAAATTGGTGTTATTCCACCTAGAGAATCTGAACCTTCCACTGGTACCATAGCTGCAAAAGGAAAAATTGGCAAGTATTAGCAAGAATGCAGTATAATTGGGGATCCCATAGAGAGAAAATTTCAACTGCCACCACTGGCATGTAAGGAATGAGCTGGTTTCTACTTACCCTGATCTGGCCATAAGAACAGCTTGGCAGGCTCTCCCTTCAGGCACTCATGGTCCATCTTCAGCCAAATAACTGAACAAATAATGTTTAGTCTTCAAATCTTAAGAAATATTTCTTTTCAAAATGTCTGGGTCCCTATTGTGTACAAATCAACCCCAAGATCGATCCTTCACAGAAGAAAAGAGTAGAATGGATGTTACTAGAGGCTGGGAAGCATAGGGAGCAGAGCAGCAATGGGGAGAGATATGTTAAAGGATACAAAGCTACAGCTAGTTAGAAGGAGTCAGTTCTAGTGTTGTATACCACGTAGGATGACTTTCATTAACAATAATATATTAGTGCCGGGCTCGGTGGCTCAGCCTGTAATCCACGCCTTTGGGAGGCTGAGGTGAGTGGATTGCCTGAGCCCGTGGGTTCAAGACCCGCCTGGGCAGCGAGACCTCATCTCTACAACAAATCAAAAAATTAGCTGGGCGTGGTAGTGTGCGCCTGTAGTTCCAGCTACATGGAGGCGGAAGGATTGCCAGAGCCCAGCAGGTCGAGTCTGCGGGGGCCGGGAGTGGCCACTGCACTCCAGTCTGGGGGACAGAGTGAGACTCCAACTCAAAATAATAATAATAATAATAATAATAAATTATATATTTTCAAACCACTAAAAGAGAAGATATTGAATGTCCCCAATACAAAGAAATTATATACGTTTGCGATGATGAATACGCGAATTACCCCGGTCTGATTATTATATGTCAAAATATCACTAGGTGCCCCCATGAACATGTACAATAATTATGGGTCCGTTTAAAAAATTTTTTTTAATTTTTAACCAAGATCTTCATTTCGACAGCTGAGGCTCTCCTTACTCTTCAGTATGAACCCTGGGTCACTCCTTTTTGAGTCCTGAGCATCCCATGGTAATTTGATCCCTAGCTTCTCACTGAATTCTCACACATAAGAATGGGACAATTGCCATTAACAGTAGCAAATATCTGTCGGGGGATGGGAAAACACTTCTTATCTACAGGGTGCCTGAATGAAACGTCATTGTACACCTAACCCTTAACTGTACCCCACAAAACCATAATAAAAAAATACTGATTAATGAAAAAAAAAAGAAAAGAATGGGACAGATTGCCCTTTTGTTCTTGTTACCTCAGGACCTCATACTTCTTTCTAACAAAGAAGAATCTAGAAATTATGGATACTTCTCGTACTTAGGACTCAAAAGCTATTATTTAAGGTCTAGGTTCTTTAGTGTGACTTTTATTTCGAGAATTTCCATTTCCTGCAAGTTTTGCATCAAGTCCCACATCCTTGAAGAAGGCCTCTTATTTTCAAGTCATTTTTTTTGGAAGTTGCTCTTCTCTGAATTTCAAGCTCCATCCCACCCATTCTATGCAGTACAGCTCTTATTTCTAGTTATTTTTCACAAGCAGATCTTAAAATGGAGTAAAATTCCTTCAAGACAGGTACTATTGATTTGTACTAGTTCTTAAACACCCAAAGAACTCAACACAGTGTGTAAACATAATTTGATAAATATTTTTCATATCAAAGTGGTTTGAGTTCAAGTCTTTCTCCTTCAAATCACCTTTGCACTAATTACCAATGCTTGTTGCATCTGGCATTTTATTTAAGCTTGACTTCACAAACCAATTCTGAAGCTACAACTATGTAACAAGAAAGAAACATAAGGGTTTGAAAATTGGCAAATGTTTAAAGAAAAGTAGAAAGAATCATGGAACAGTAGTCAAAGAAAGAGTCCATAGGGAAGTTTTAAGGTAGAAAAAAAAGTTCTTAAAATATTAGGTGGGAAAGCAATTCAACTCAAGTTTATATGCATTGGTGCTATTCATTTAGACTAGAACAAAATTAAGTTATTTTCTTAAAACTAAATACTATAATCTCTTGAATTTTCTGAAATATCAAAGCAAAGCTTTGATAGCATGGACTGGGGTAGAATGGGGATGGTGTGATTGTATTTTTTTGCAGATAATCCTGTTACCTGAGAGCAGTTACTGCCTCTTTCCAAATACGAGCTACTGAGGTCACAAGCTGGCCTCACTCTAATATTAGGCAGTGATGAAAAAGTGTCTCTTTCAGCTCTGTGAATTAATAGTTCTCAGCCCTTTGAAATGCAATATCTTATTTCAACTTGCCTTTACAACTACCACTCCACTGAAAGTGAAATCTCTGGCACAACTGTATACACACTTGAAGTATATAGTGAAAAATGCATAATTTTAATAAAACTATAGATACATAAGAATTAGATGGATTGCATTAAACTGCCCAGCGTAATCATGCTGGAACCTAAGCAAAGGTTCTCAGTACTTTCCAATGCGACCCACACAGTAATTCTAAGCAGATACGGATCATGACTCCCTCTGAACTCCATGAAGTCTGATAATCCAAATAGCATTCCCAGAGTGTTTAGATAAAGTGTTTAACTGATCATACTTGCTACTTGCCACTAAGCCTACTTTCGCATTATCTCTAATGTTTAAGAAAAACAATAACAGCTTCTGGGTGGTGCCAAATTATGCGACAAGGATTCCTCACTTAATTCCATGACAGATCTTAATAAACCATGTGCAGTTGGGAAAAAACTCAGTGGAACAATGGCCACACGTGCATCTTCTCCTCATATCCATAACCCCTTGCCATGTACATTTAAATACCCTCAAATTTGACACTGAGTCTGATCATGTGACATGATTTGACCAATGGGATGCAAGCAAACTTGATGCAAGTAGAGGCTTCAAAAGTACTTATACATTAGGTCTTCCCTTCTTGTTGTTGTTGACATTGCTGCCATCAGCACTACTATATGAAGAGGGCCAAACTAGCCTATAGGATAATGAAAGGCATGTGGTCAACTCTGCCACCCAAGCCAAGAGCTGCCTGACCCTCTGAAGCACAGCTGACCAACAGCAAACTACAGATGTATGAGAGGCAGGCAAAACCAGAAGAATCTCCTAGCGTGCATTCAGTCCAAACTGCTGATGCAAAGAATTGTGAGATAAATAAATAGCTGTTGTTTTTTAAACCACTATATTTTGGGGAGACTTTTTATTCAATTAAAGCTAGCTGACACATTGTGAGAATCCAAAGAATAGTCTATCATTCCCTTAATCCCTTGACTTGAACCCTTGTGATCCCTCATTTAAATTGGTCCATGCTTGAGATCCCACCTAACTCCAGTTAGAACGGCAATTATCAATAACTCAAAAAATAACAATTGCTGGAGAGGGTGTGGCGAAAAGGGAACACTTCTACACTGTTGGTGGGAGTGCAAACTAGTGCAACCTCTGTGGCAAACAGTGTGACGATTCCCAAAAGCTCTAAATATTGACCTCCCATATGACCCTGCAATCCCCCTACTGGGAATATATCCTGAAGAACTCAAATCACTCTATAAAAAAGATACCTGCACACGTATGTTTATAGCAGC
>NW_007253900.1:209473-217869 GCF_000164805.1 Carlito syrichta
AACCCTTAACTGTACCCCACAATATCATAATAAAAAATATTGATTATTAAAAAAAAAAAATTGGTCCATGCTAAATCTTTTATTTTTTTCCTAAACACAGTGGGATTATGAATGACAATCTGGAAGGCAGTTCAGAAATTTAAAATATTGCCCCGTAAGTGGGAGCATGGGAATGTAACCAGTTTTTGCCAGCTGGATTTGACTAGTATTCAGGTGTCCTCACACTACGATATATTCCAAACGGCTGAAATGCAAGTATCTTTTACTTTCAAAGTTATTTGAAACCCACTGAAACAATAAAAGGTTTTTGAGCAGAACGAGAGTTTTTTTTTTGGTTTTTTTAAATACACCAAGCAGATGGCATAATATAGCCACAAAAAAAGCACTCAAATCTCAATCTATCTCAACAGAAATATGTTGAACAGTTATTTGAGTTAATCTTGAATTAAAGTCCCCAAATATCTCTAGTTATTGCACTAGAGATACCAAAACTGAACCGAAGGGAAACTATAAAACTATATGTCGCACATCAGAAATAAGCCATTCATTTATGTTGCTGATGAAAACCATAATGTTTTAATGTTATTACAGTTACAATTATTATGGCATTTACTTTTTCTGTCTCCTATCACACAATATAGTATTCTAAAATGTTACATACTTGATGAATGTTCATGCATGACTTTAAGGACACTTAAATATATTCCTCCAAAAATTTTTCCAGGATAAAATTCACCTTCATATGAAAACTTTTCCTGAATTATTTTTCTCATTAGCCAATGAGGATACAAAAACTGACAACTTAAGTATAGACTCAACACAAACAAATATGCTGAGGAGGACCCCTGTAACATTTTCAGAATTAAATACTTGGCCATTTTTATGTTGGGTTCATTAGAGGAAACTAAACGACAAAAAAGCTTAAGCACTCTCAGTAGAGTCTTAATTGAGATATTGGATATCTCTTTCTCTGAAGAAAGCATTTCCAACAGAGTTTCAGAAAATCTATTAATGTAAAGCCAAAATGAATGCAAGTAAGAAATGTTCCCTTTAAAGTGCAGGTATACAGTAGACAGGTCAATTAGACATGACTGTAAGTCAGCCATGTATTTTTTATTTTTGAAACTTAGAAGGTCAGTGGAATAAAAACAGAATTTATACTTTCAAGTTGAACAGATCAAACTAGAAAACCCTTGTTTTGATAGCTGTTACTCACATTTAGCTAGTTTTCTTGGTCCATAAAGAGAAATTTTTTTTTTTTTAAGTTTGCCACTGCACTCTAGCTTGGGCAACAGAGTGAAACACCAGCTCAAAAAAAAAAAAAAAAGTTGATTCGCACTACAAATAAACCCATGCGATACATTAGACATGAACCGTAGATCTATTTTCCTTTGTGGTCTCAGTCACTAAGCTCTGGCACTGTTAATCAATGGAACCATATGTCAGCTGGGTTTATTGCATATGAAAAGTACCCAGGAACAAACAGGAGAAATAAGTTGTTTCCAGGAGAGAGTGAGAGATTATTGATCATGGTACATAGGAGTTGAGCCAACTGCTGCTTTGCTGTAGGTGAGTGGGTGGGAGAAAAGAAAAGCAAGCTGGTGAAATAGAGCTCATGTAAAGAGATGGATACCCTCCATGCTCTCGGCAAACCCAAGTTATGACTGTAAGTTTGTGCCACAGAGCTTGCCACCTAGCAACCCCACAAAACCATCTGCACTTACCTAGTAACTGATCAGAATAACTTAATTCTCCTAGTTGCAAAGCTAATAATATGAGGCACAAAAGCAAAACAAAGGGAATTAAAAGAAATTGTAGGGAAGTAGAATTTTTGCCAGTGCTGAGCTTAACACTCTGGCTTACTCTCATTAGACAAAATCCTATTAAGGATGTTTTTCCAGGATAATTTTGAAGAGACTATTATTTTTCATATTTATAGCTTATAACTTCATTAAGTAAAGAAACTTAAATTTGACCTGCTCGTGGAATTTCATAGTCTTCATGGCAATATCCTGACACACCTACCCCCTCAGCCCATTCACTGGTTCCTCTAACTCTGTCTTCACCTTACAATGAAAACTTCACCAAGAACCTGTTCTTCACCCACTTTTCTTGTCCTCTCTCCATATTCACTTGGCTCCAACTATCACACCTATGGAGTGGATCCTAACCTGTATCACCAGTTCAAATTTCTCTCTGACACCCCAGACAGTTATTTCCATCCATGTATTTGACATCATTTACTGAGATGTTTGCTTGTTTATTTTCAAAGTCATTAGAATGACCTAGACTAGCATGCCTGGCCACCAACTACCCACTTCTTCCTACCTATTTCATTTCCACTTCCCTTATCCTGGCCTAGGATCCCACCAGTTCCCACACTCCCACACCTGTTACAGAGATTGCTGCATAATGTCAAGCCTTATCTGCCTCCGCCTCCAGCCTCTATAATTTTTTAAAAGATGGGCTCTGGCTATGTTTCCCAGGCTGGTCTCGAACTCCAAGACTAAAGCCATTCCTCCACCTCAGCCTCCTGGGTAGCTAACAATCCTCATTGGTCCAAATGCTCGGTACCCAGGCACACTGGACAACTCCCATGTCCCAAAGTCATAGTGTACTGACTCCAAGACTTGATTGTGCTGTTCCCTCAGCCACCCACATCAGCTCCATGTCACTTCTAGAAAACATTCCCTAATACCTCTTTCTCCTAAACCTCCACTCACTCTGTTAATACATCTATTCTAACACTCATTTAATCTTAAATGTTAAATGTTTGGCTCTAACCACACACCAAAATCTCCTTGGGAATCGAAAAATGGGCATAATTTATCTACAAACCATAGTGCCTTGTCCAGGTTTTGGTGTAAGGTCGGCATTGAGAAAACATGTGTTGATTTGCTGGATGAAGTGTGAGTCCATATGGAAAATTCCACTTCATGTGATCCCATAGAGCTCATAGACAGGATTCAGAAAAGAGGCAAGGTTTAATTGGAACACAGCTGAGGCTGATTTCTGCTCACCATTCCGACCAGATTATAGGACACCGCTAAGGGAGGTCTATCTGCTAACCTAGGTAATCTAGGTAGGTGCCGCTGTGATTTTTTTCATCGCGCTTGTCACAATTATGTCTGACTTGACGGATGAGTTCCCAAGCCCCACTCCAAGCATCACACCCACCCATTCCCACTTCTAGGTGGGGCAACTACCTAACTTTGAAATAGAAATGGTGTTTATGCATATCAGTAAATCAAAATGAAGAAAAGAGGCAGAAAATTGGTAGAGGGGGAAGAGAAGGTGCAGGAGGAAAATTGCAACTCGTACATCTTATTTTGTGTCATCTTATTTAATTTTATTTCAAACAAATACACAAAACTGTGCATAAATACACAAATGTATACTCATCTTTCCCTTAGCGATTTTTCTTCTTTGCTTGGCTCTCTGTCCTCCATCTAGTCCCCTTCTGCCTTGGAAAGCCCATGTTAGCAGCCTAGTATGCCATAATTGGCTTCTTTTTCATACAAGCAAACAAGAAATCTGTTGATCATACTTCTAGACGGGAGTTTCTGGAGTTTTTTACGCAAATCTGATGATTTTATGCACTCTTTGGCATCTCACTTTTCTCACACATGTCACCTAGAGGAAATCCCTCCAAAACAACTGGAATAAGTAGATCTAACTCATCCTTTGTAATGGCTGCATAGAATTCTATGTTCTGCCTGCTGCATGGTAGGCATTCTCTTTGGTTCTAGATTTTCTTCACTATAAATCACACTATAAATATGGTTGCACAAATACTTTAAGTACTGGTGCTTTTATTTATATGAGATAGATTCCCAGGAATGAAATTTCTGGGTCAATGTGTATATGTGTGTATAATTTAAATCCTGTTACCAGATGTTACATTACTGAGAAACTATAATAATGCCCATTTTTACCTCAGTGAATAAGAGCAGCCTCTGCACTGTCTTCCCATCAGCACTAGATGCTATTGAGATTTTACACTTCCACCTGTCTTAAGTTATAAAAATGACTTAATTTTACTTTAATCTGCATCTCTGAGTCACTATTGAGATTGGGAGTCTTTCCGTGTGTTCATTACCCATCTAAATTCTCTTCTGTGAACCACTTGTTCATGCTCTTTGATTCTATTTCTGTTGGGGTCTTAGGCAACTTATTTAATTTTAAGAGCTCCTCAAATA
Source organism: Carlito syrichta (assembly GCF_000164805.1). Classification (NCBI taxonomy): domain Eukaryota; kingdom Metazoa; phylum Chordata; class Mammalia; order Primates; family Tarsiidae; genus Carlito; species Carlito syrichta. The sequence continues at coordinate 213,673 of NW_007253900.1, forward strand.
TTACACATGTATTCCTCTGTATGACCTCTGTATTGCAAATGTTCTCCCAGGCCTTTCATTTGCACTTTGACCTAATGTATAGTATCCTTTTCCACAATTACATAAATCAAACATTCTATCTTTTCTTTACTAGTTTCTAGGTTTCCAGTCATTGTTAAGAGGTTCCCAACCCCTAGATTTTTCACATGGTCACCTAGATTTTCTTAAAAGATAATGGTATTTTTAGATTAAATTACTAATCCTTTTAAAATTGGTGGCTTATGGTTTAATATGGAGATAAAATTGAGAATGCAATTTTATCTTTTCCCATATTAATAGCTAGTTGAGCAGCCACCATTTATTAAATAATTTATCCTATCTCTCTGAATTGACACATCTATTCAGTTGCATTTAATTCTTACATATAGTGGAATGTACTTTTAGATTCTGTTCTGTTTTCTTCTGCCCCAAGAATCTGTTTGTGTATTTGTGTATTCCTAGGTCAACAGCATTTGATATCCATTAGAGTAAGATTTCCCTCACTATTTTATCCTTTTAATAAAATTTTGGAGCATTTATTTTTCTTAAGAATTTTAAACCATTTTATTCAATTTCCCATTCCTCCCTCACCCTAAAATTCTTTTTGGAATCCTATTTGAGATTGCATTAAATTCATTTATTAGTTTTGTGAGATCTGACATTTATTACACTGTCTAATAAGAAGGTATGCTTTTCCATTCATCCCAATCTTATATTTTTCTTTTTTCTTTTATTTATTTTATTTTACCTTAAGGACGTGAGGTACAATTTATGATTAGGTATACAAGTGGTCATCATACAGGTAAAGTTTGGGCCTCCCTTTGGTTTTTGCCTGGTTTGAGATCAGGTACCCTTATTGATGTTATGTGCCCCTCCCCTTCCCCTGGGATTTTCTGGCAAATTTTCAGGGTCTGCTTATGACTGAGTATATAAAGTACTCAGTTATTTGTTTCTGTGACAAATCACTGAGCATTGTAAACTCTAAATCCATCCAAGTTGCTGCAAAATTCATATGTTTGTCCTTCTTTATGTCTGTGTAATATTCCATCATGTGTATTTACCACACTTTTTTAATCCAGTTCAGTTTTAGATGAGCAGCACAGTTGGTTCCATGTTTTTGCTATTGTGAATAGCTCTGCAATAAACATGCAGGTGCAGGTATCTTTTTTGTTGGTGTATTCCCAGAAGGGGGATTGCTGGATATTATGGAAGGTCAATTTCCAGTTCTTTTAGGAATCACCATACTATTTTCCATAGAGGTTGAACTAGTTCGCATTCCCACCAACAGTTTGGAAGCATTCCCTTTTCTCCACATCCTCACCAGCATCTGTTGTTTTTTATTTTATTAATGATGGTCATTCTTACTGAAGTTAGGTGGTATCTCAACGTGGTTTACATTTGTGTTTCTCTGATGATTAGTAAAGCTGAATGTTTTTCATGTGTCTGTTGGCTGCTCATATGCCTTCTTTTGCGAAGTGTCTATTCATGTCTTTTGTCTACTTTTTAATGGGGCTGTTTTTTGTTTTTGTTTTGTTTTTTTCTTTTGGCACATTTGAGTTCCTTGTAGATCCTGGATGCCTGCCTTTGTCAGAAATGCAGTTGGCAAATATTTTTTTCCCATTCTGTGGATGTCTCTTCACTCTCTTGATGATTTATTTTGCTTTGCAGAATCTTTTCAGTCTGATGAGGTCCCACTTGTCTATCTAATCTCTTATGGCATTGGCTACTGGGGTCTCTATCAGGAATTCATTGCCTATTCCAATTTCCGTAAGGGTGTCTCTTGCATTTTCTAAGACTCTTAAAGTTTGTCCCAATCTTATTTAACTCCCTGATGTCTAATATCTGCCAATGAAATATAACTTTTAAAATACTTTTCCTAAAGAAGGACAAAATCATGAACGTCACAGCAACCTGGATGAACTTAAAGTCTGTAATACTGAGCAATCTATCAAAGAAACAAAGAACTGAGTAACACTCATCAGCAGACCTTGGACAATTATCATGATACTACAAGAAAAAGATTGGCAGTAGCAGGAAACTGCCGGCGGGGGTGGGAATGCGGGATTGGCAGTAGTGGGAATCTGCCGGAGGGGAGGGGGACACACCTCATCAACAAGGGCACCTGCATAATGAACATTTGTATACCTAACCCTGAATTGTACTCCACATCTTTAAAATAAAAAAATTAAAAGTAAAAAAAAAGTTTTTTTAAAAAAAGCACTTTCAGCCGGGTTCGGTGGCTCAGCCTATAATCCCGCACCTTTGGGAGGCTGAGGTGAGTGGATTGCCTGAGCCCACGGGTTCAAGGCCCGCCTGGGCAGGCGAGGCCTCATCTCTACAATAAATCAAAAAAATGAGCCAGGCGTGGTAGCGCGTGCCTGTAGTTCCAGCTCCTTGGAAGGCTGCGGCAGAAGGATCGCCGGAGCCCAGCAGTTCGAGGCTGCGGTGACCGGGAGCGGCCGCTGCACTCCAGCCTGGGTGACGGAGAGAGACTCCAACTCAAAAAAGAAAAAAAGCACTTTCTGAACAAATAGTATTTTAAATAAACACATACAAACTTTAAAAAAAATAAAATAGAATATTTTTCCTTTCCCCTTTCTTTCCTATGACATCCTCAATTCTAGAGGATACCTTGAACATTTTTAAATTTTTCTTTCAAAAAGTTATTTTTTTATTTTTTGAACATTATTAGCATTTACCTTGAAATATTCATTTATTCATTCATTCATTTACCAAACATTTATTGAGAGTCAACCATATACTCTGCATGGTTTGAGACACTGGGAATATATTGTGAGGAAAGCACCTCACGTTCACAGGGTTTATGTTCTACTATGGGAAGACAAATGCTAAACAAAATAAGTGAGAAAGTGACATGCTATGTTAAAAGGTGATAAATGCAAGAAGAAAACTAAAGCCTTGGATGTAGGATGAAATGCCACGGCATTGAGCACTGAGTGGAGTGTGCATCAAAATAGTCAATAATATGGTCATGGAAGGCCTGAAGGAGAATGTGGCACTGAAGAAAAGACTTGAAACAGGTAAGGGAGACCGCTATACGGATGTGTTGACAAAAACAATCCAAGCAGAGGAACAAGTAAGAATGCATCAAGGAGGAATCACGCCCAACATATTCAGATGCAAAAAAGACCGGTGTGATCAATGTGGAAGAGAGGGACACCATCAAGGGAAGACAGATCAGTCATAACAGTAAGAGATGGGGTTATGGAGACCTCGTCACAAAAACTATCTAGGTGTGGTGGCATGCGCCTGTAGTTCCAGCCACTTGGAAGGCTGAAGCAGAAGGATCGCCTGAGCCCACCCAGCAGGTCGAGGCTGCGGTGGCCGTGAGCATGCTACTGCACTCCAGCCTGAGTGACAGGAGTGAGAGTCCAACTCAAAAAAAGAGAAAGAAAAGAGTGCCGTGGTTTGACTTAATATTTAACAGAGTGATCAGTCTGATTGCGGTGTTGAGTACAGAGGCACAGGATGATTCGGGAAGCTACTGCAATAATCTAGGCAAGATATAATAGTCTCAATAAATGTTTGGTCTAGGAAACTAGCGATGACAAGTGCTCAAAAACATATAAAAACACATACATGTAGTATACGGTACTCAGGGGATGGTTGTGTGCTCCTCACCCCTCTTCCCTCCAATAGCAGTGCCCAGAGTTTGTTGTTCCCATCTTTGCGCTTGTATACCCAATGTTGACGGCCCACTTATGAGTGAGAACATGTGGTATTCAGTTTTTTGTTTCCAGGATGGTTCACTTAGAATGATGTCCTTCACCTGCATTCTTGTTGCTGCAAAGGACAAGATTGTGTTCATCTTTATGGCTGTGGAGTCGTTCATTATGTATATGTGCCCCATTGTCTTTATCCAGTTCACTTCCGTTGGGTGGCTGGGGTTCTTTGTGTTTTTGACACTGGGAATAGTGCCACAACAAACATATGTGAGCAGGTGTCTTTCAGGGAGAGCAATTTATGTCCCTCTGACTATATTCCCGGAAATGAGATCACTGGATCAGATGATAGCTCAATTTTTAGTTTTTTGAGAAATTGCCGCACTGCTTTTCACCACGGTTGAACTAGCTTACATCTCCACAAATATTCCCCTTATTCTGCAGCCTCACTGAAATCTGCTGTTTTTTAACTTTTTTTTTTTTTGAGTTGGAGTCT
>NW_007253900.1:218313-227899 GCF_000164805.1 Carlito syrichta
GTCTCACTGCCCAGGCAGGTCTCAAACCCGCGGGCTCAGGCAGTCCACTCACCTCAGTCTCCCAAAGGTGCAGGATTACAGGCTGAGCCACCGAGCCCGGCCCGGCTGTTTTTTAACTTTTTAATGAAAGCCATCCCGTCTAGTATGAGGTGGTATCCCATGGTGGTTTTAATTTGCATTTCTCTGATGAATGTTTTCCTTTACTCACTTTTTTTTTTTTTGAGTTGGAATTTCACTCTGTCGCCCAGACTGGAGTGCAGTGGCCCCTCCTGGCCTCCGCAGCCTCGACCTGCTGGGCTCCGGCGATCCTTCCGCCTCAGCCTTCTGAGTAGCTGGAACTACAGACGAGTGCTACCACGCCCAGCTAATACTCACTTTTTAAAAAATTTTTAATTTTCAAGATGTGAGATACAATTCAGGGTTAGTCATACAAATGTTCATTATGCAGGTACCCTTGTTGATGAGGTGTGCTCCCCCGTCCCCTGGCAGATTCCCACTACTGCCAGTCCCGCCCCCACAACCCCAACGCCCACCTAGTAGTTTCCCACTACTGCCCATCCTTTTCTTATGGTATTATGATAGTTGTTCAAGGTTCTCTTAAGAGTGAGAACATGTGGTACTCAGTTCTTTGTTTCTGTGAAAGATCACTCAGTATTATAGACTCTAAGTCCATTCAAGTTGCTGTGAAGTTCATAATTTTGTCCTTTATGGCTGCGTAATATTCCGTTGTGTATATGTACCACATTTTTTTTTATCCAGTTCTTTTTCGATGGGCAACACAGTTGGTTCCATGTTTTTGTTATTATGAACAATACTGCAATAAACATACATGGGCAGGTATCTTTCATAGAGTGATTTGAGTTCCTCCGGATATATTCCCAGTAGAGGGATTGCAGGGTTGTATTTTTAGATATTTTATGAATCACCACACTGTTTTCCACAGAAGCTGTACTAGTTTACACTCCCACCAACAGTGTAGAATTGTTCCCTTTTCCTTGCACCCTCTCCAGCATCTGTTGTTTTTTGAGTTATTGATGATGGCCATCCTGACTGGAGTTAGGTGGTATCTCAGTGTGGTTTTAATTTGCATTTCTTTGATGACTAGTGAGACTGAGCATTTTTTCATGTCTCTGTTGGCTGCTTATATCTTCTTTTGAGATGTATCTATTCATAGATTTGCCCATTTTGTAATGGGGCTGTTTGGTTTTTTTTCTTTTCAGTACATCTGAGTTCCTTGTAGATCCTAGATGTTAGGCCTTTGTCAGATAAACAGTTGGCAGGTATTTTTTCCTGGTCTGTGGGCTGTCTCCCTGCCCTCTTGATGGTTTCTTTGGCTTTTCAGAAGCTTGTCAGTTTGATGAGGTCCCGTTTGTCTGTCTTATCACTTATGTCACGGGCACTTGGGGTTTAGATTAGGAATTGGTTGTCAGTTCCCGTTTCCATAAGGGTGTCTCCTGCATTTTCTAAGGTTCTTACAGTTTGAGGTTTTACGTTTAGGTCTTTGATCCATTTAGAGTTGATTTTTGTGTATGGGGATAGGTAGGGGTCCTGTTTCAATCTTCTGTATGTGGTCAGCCAGTTTTCCCAGCACCATTTAGTGAATAGGTTCTCCTCTTCCCAGTGGTTGGTGGTGGAGGCTTTGTCAAAGATGAGTTGGTTGAGAAATTGAGCTTTTGCTTCTGGAATCTCTCATGTTCCATTGGTCTATATGCCTGCTCTTGTACCAATGTCAGACTCTTTTGATTATTATAGCTTTTAAATCTGTAGATTGCCTTGGGTAGAACAGACATCTTAACAGTGTTGATTCTTCCAATTAATGAGCATGAAGTATTTTTCCATTTTCTAAGATTCTTACAGTTTGAGGTTTCATATTTAAGTTATTGATTCTACTTTGAGTTAATTTTCGTTTATGATGACAGGTAGGAGTCTAGTTTCATTCTTCTGCACGTAGTTAGTTGGTTTTCCGAACACCATTTGCTAAACACAGTTTTCCTTTCCCCAATGTTTGTTTTCATCTGCTTTGTCAAAGATGAGCTGGTTGAAAGTTCATGGTTTTATTTCCAGATTCTCTATCTTGTCCCATTGGTCTATGTATCCGTTTTTGTAGCAGTACCATGCTGTCCCGGTTGCTGTAGACTTGTAATAAAACTTGAGTTCTGGCACTGTGATATTTCCAGCTTTGTCCTTTTTGTAAACGTCTGTATTGTATTTTCTTTTTTTTTTTTTTGAGTTGGAGTCTCACTCTGTCACCCAGACTGGAGTGCAGTGGCCACTCCCGGCCACCACATCCTCAACCTGCTGGGCTCCAGTGATCCTTCCGCCTCAGCCTTCCGAGTAGCCAGAATTACACGCGCGCACTACCACGTCCGGCTAATTTTTTGATTTATTGTAGAGATGAGGTCTTGCCTGCCCAGGCGGGTCTCGAACCTGCAGGCTCAGGCAGTCCACTCAACTCAGCCTCCCAAAGGCATGGGATTACAGGCTGAGCCACCGAGCCTGGCTTGTATTGTATTTTCTAGGCCTGTGAAAAATGATGCTGGTAATTTGACAGAGACTGTGTTGCATCTATAGATTGCCTTGGGTAGAATGGGCTTCTTGATGATATTGATTCTTCCGATCTATAAGCATGGCATGTTCTTCCATTTGTTTGTGTCATCCTTAATTTCTTTTAGAATTTTTTGTAGTTTTCATCGTAAAGGTCTTTCGTCCCTTTAGTTAAATGGATGCTGAGGCATCTTGTTTTTGTTTTGACTATTGTCAATGAGATTGTGTTTTTCATTTGGTTCTCAGCCTGCTTGTTGCTAGTGTATAGAATGCAACTGTTTTTTGTGCATTGATTGTGTACCCTGAGACTTCACTGAAGTTGTTTATCAGTGTGAGGAGATATCTTAACAGACTCTCTAAAGTTTTCTAGGTATAGAATCATATCATCTGCAAAGAGGGATAACTTAACTTCCTATTTTTCTATTTGGTTACCTCTAATTTATTTCTCCTGCCTGATTGCTTTGGCTAGGGCTTCCAGTACTATAATGAATAAGAGAGGTGATAGTGGGCATCCTTGTCTTATTACAGTTTTTAGGAAGAATGCTTTCCACTTCTGCCCCTTCAGTATAATGTTGACTGCAGGTTTGTTATAGATGGCTCTTGTTATTTTAAGAAATGTTCCTTCAATGCCTAGGTGTTCAAAGGTTTTTTATCAAAAAGGATATTAGATTTTATTGAATGTTTTTCTGTGTTCAATGAGATAATCATGCGGTTCTTGATTTTATACCTGTTTATGTTATGGATTATGTTAATTAATTTGTGTATGCTGAACCAGCTCTGGATGCTGGGAATGAAGCACATCTGGTCATGATAAATGATTCTTAAAATGTACTGTTGGCCGAGCTCAGTGGCTCAGCCTGTAATCTCAGCGATTTGGGAGGCTGAGGTGAGTGGATTGCCTGAGCCTGTGGGTTCGAGACCCGCCTGGGCAACTTGACAAGACCTCATCTCTACAATAAATCAAAAAATTAGCCGGGCGTGGTAGTGCACGCCTGAACTTCCGGCTGCTTGGAAGGCTGACGTGGGAGGATCGCTGGAGCCCAGTAGCTAGAGGCTGCAGTGGCCGGGAGCAGCCACTGCAGTCCAGTCTGGGCAACAGAGTGAGACTCTGACTCAAAAAAAAAAAAATTACTGTTGGATATGATTTGCTAGACTCTTATTGAGAATTCTTGCATCTATGTTTACAAGGAAATTGGCCTGCAGTTTTCCTTCCTTGTTAGGTCTTTGCTATTTTAGGGTTTCGGATGATACTGGCTTCATAGAATGAGCAAGGGAGAATTCCTTCCTTCTCAGTTGCCTGTAATACTTTCAATAGGACAGGTATCAGCTCTTCCTTGTATGTCTTGTAGATTTTGACTGAGAAACCATCTGTACAGGGTTTTTTTTGACTTGAATATTTCTTATTACTGAGACCATTTGTTGGATTGTTATTGGTCTGTTTAGAGTTTCAATTTCTTCCTGTTTCAATCTCAGGAGATTATGTGATGCCAATTCCTTCCTTTCCTCTAGATTTTCTAGTTTATTTATGTAGATGTTCATAGTAATCTTTGATAATCTTTTGTACTTCTTCAAGATCAGTTGCAACATGGCCTTTTTTCTAACTGTGTTTATTTGAGTATTTTCTCCCTTTCTCTCTCCCTCTCCCTCTCCCTCTCTTTCTCATTGCTCATCCAGCCAAGATCTGTCCATCTTATTTATCCTTTCAAAGAAACAGGTTTCTGACTCATTAATCTTTTGTATGATTTTGTTGTATTTCATTTAAGTGTGACTTTATTTTAATGATCTCCATTTTTCTACAAATTCTGGGATTGTGTTATTCTCAACTTTCCCACTCTGTTAGGTGTGACGTTAGACCACATACTTGAGATCCCTCATTTTCTTGTTACATGCATGCAAAGCTATATACTTTTCTCTCAGCACTGATTTTATGGTATTTAAGGGGTATTATGTGTTGTCTTTGTTTTCATTTGTTTCTAGGAATTTTTTCATTTCTGACTGCATTTCTATCTTAGCCCAAAAGTCATTCAGGAGCATGTTGTTTGATTTCCATGTATTTGTGTATTTAGAAGGGTTTCTATTGAGATGATATTTATTTTTATTCCACTGTGATCTGAGAAGATGCTTGGCATAATTTTGACCTTTTGAAATTTGTTCATGATTGGTTTATGTCCAAGTATGTAGCCGATCTTAGAGTGTGTTCCATGTGCTGATGAAAAAAATGTATATTCTATGGTTGTTGGGTAAAGTGTTCTGTAGATCCCACTGGTCAAGTGTTGAGTTAAGGTTCCAGATTTCTTGTTAGTTTTCTGCCTCAATTATCTGTCTAAGACTGTTAGTGAGATAGTTAAATCTCTGACTATAATTATATGACTATCTATGTCATCTCTTAGTTTAATTAGCAACTGTTTTATAAATCTGAGTGTTCCTATGTTGGGTGCATATGTATTCAAGATGGATATTTCTTGCTAGTGGGTTGAGCCTTTTATCTATACGTGTTGTCCTTCAGTGTCTTTTTTAAATTCTATTGGTTTAAAGTCTGTTTGTCTGATGGAAGAATAGCTACTCCTGTTCCCTTTTGTTTTCCATTTGCCTGAAAGATCTTTCTCCAGTCCTTTATTTTGAGCCTGTGAGTATCTTTTGCAGTTAGATGAGTTTACTGAAGGCAGCAGGATAGATCATGCTTCTTTATGATTTGCCACTTTATGCCTTTCAGTGATGCATTCAGTCCATTTACATTTAAGTTAATTATTGATATGTGGGGCATTTGTTGCTGTCATATTGCTACTGAGAGGCTGCTTTTCACTTTTGGTTTTGTGATGTATTTGTAAAATCTGATGCTTTTTCATGTTTTTATCATGGGTAGAACCATTCTTTTGTTTTGGTACTTAGAACTTTCTTAAGCATCTTATAAAGAACTAGTCTGGAAGTGGCAGAAAACATATTTTTTAAGATTATAGAATGAATGAGACTTGGTGAGGGATAACCCTAAGGATTTTTACCTGAGCATCTAGAAGGATTGAATTATATTAACTAAGACAGAGAAAACCATGAGACGAGCAAGGTTGGGAAGAGAATAGTTTGATTGTGGACATGCCTATTATACTTTCAAATAGCTATGCTATTAAGGTAGTTGGATATAGGAGATAGGTGTTGAGAAGAGAGGTCCAACTGCAGATATGAATTTAGGAGTCATTATAATATGGTTGGTATTTGAAAGTGTATAACTGCATAAAATTATCAGGTGAGTAAATGTCATGAAGAGGAAAAGTTTGAGGATTTTACCATGGGAAACATCAAAGTTAACAGATTGGTAAGATAAAAGGAGTCAGCAAAAGAAGACTGAGAAAAGATGGTGATGAGGTGGGAGAATGTGGTATCTTGGAAGCCAGTGAAGACAGTGTTCCCAGGAAAAGGAAATGAACAATCTGCCAAATGCTGCCAATGAGATGAGGAAGACTTAGGGTTAACCAGTAGATTAGCAACATGGACTTCATTGGTACCTCAATAAGAGAAGATTTAGTTATGTGGATAATGTGAGAGAAGGTTTGAAAATATAAAGATAGACTTGTGGACAGGATCTGAAAAAGAAAGTAACATATTTATCAAAATTGAAGCTATATTTATACTTGCATGTTGAACTATAATTTTCTTTGTACTCATTTTTAATTGTCAATTAGCAAGAGATAAAAGGCATCCTCATGTCGTATTGAGCACTCATTTTTTTCTCAGTAGATGTGCATTGAATAAGTAGGCATGAACTTCATTTTCTAACACTTTCTAGCATTGAATTAAGGAGCCAAAAATGTCAACAGGTTTCCTAAAAGTAATAAACTATCATATTTGACTGTGGTACCTCCAGTTTCTCAATTAATAACTGTAATAAACGGTCAAGTAAAATGGCATTAATTTTAGTCCAAAGCCCTACTAACTTAAATAAGATTTGCAAGTTTCTAGTTAGATAATGAGAAAATAAAAAATGTCACATATAATGGATGGCACTATTATATGAAATTTTGATCAAAGAACCATAAGTCCTTTAAATCTCAGCTTTCTAAATTTGTCTATATATTTAAAAGGGCAATAGCAGAGAGGTAGTGCAATGAAAATATTCCAGGTTTTGGTAGAAAGTCTTCATGTCAGAATTGCATATTAGATAAAGATTAAACACAAAATAAAAAGAAACAGAAGAAAATTAATTTTTGAGAGATGATGTTTAACGTTTCTCTTCAGTAGATATATGAATAGAGGCAATTGTGAATATTCTTGAAGAGTTTCATGCTTCAAGCCATTATGAAGGGTGTATTCTTTTTTCAAAAAGTGAAATCAAACTAGATTTTTCAAAGCTTCACCAACCTTGCCTCATGCATAGTTCTTTGACTGCAGATTTAAACATCCCTAAAATTCAAAGTAAACACTCTCCCCTGTTTAGTTTTAAAAGCACACCAGGGCCAGACATGGTGGCTCATACCTGTAATCCCAACACTTCAGGAGGCCAAGGCAGGGGGATGGCTCAAGGCCAGGAGTTCAAGACCAGCCTGGGACACAAAGTAAGACACTGTCTCTACAAAAAACATTTTTTTAAAAAAATTATCCAAGTGTGGCAGTGTATGCCTGTAGTCCCAGCTACTTAGAAGGCTGAGGTGGAAGAATTGCTTGATCCCAGGAGATTAGGGCTGCATCACATTACTACATGTCATCCAGAATGACAGAGTGAGATCCTGTGTCTAAAAAATTAAAAATCAAAAAATTTTAGTACATCAGAATGAACTCTACCATGTCATACAATAGCTCACATAGTAAAGCATATGTGATGAGAGAAAATTCTAATGCCTAAGATGCCAGAATACAATCAAGGTATTACCCTGATTCTCAAGAAAATGAAGTGTGATAAATGAGAGTCAAAATAAATTATTTTTCATAACAGCTAAGAATCATTTGTTGTAAATCAAATGACTAAAAACATAGGCTACTGTTATACAGCTAGTGAATGTCATTGTATCTTTGGAGGAAGATTATTTGACATTAAAAACAAGAGAAACTATTGATATATTATTATACTCAGTTTTCCAGCGAATATACCAGACAGATACTGTTTCAAAATGTCTCTCAACCTCTAGCAATAATAATGATAAGTTTAACACATACACACACTCTCTCTAAAAGTATAGAAAGATGATAAAAATGTCAATGAATGGCTTTTTTCCCCTTATCTTTGTTTCTAGTTTTTCTACAGTGCATTAATTGTGCAATCTTTGTATTATTTATTGAAACGTTTATGCATAGAGGGAGAATGGTTGCTAGCCAAAGTCAGAGTACCTGAACCTAAAGATTAAAGAGGACTATATCTAATCTTTTCATGTTATAGATGAAAAAACTGAGGTAGAGAAAGATTATGTCAGTTTTGCTAATAATGAACTGAATTCATATACTATGTCACTCAGTAGCTCTGGCTGATTTAAAAGATAAAAACAAAAACATGCCTGACTGGATCCTATCCCACAATTATAATTGAATTAGAAGCTAAACAGGGCTACTGTTCACCAGAAGTTCCAGGTTCCTACCACTTGTCTCCAAAGAATCTAAGAAAAATAAGGAGGAAGGAACAGCATTACATCAAAAATAAAATTAATAGAAACTTTAACAAACATTTCTGTAAGAATTTTCATCTCCTAAACATCTAATTATCCATTCAATGTGGGATCAACTCATTCCAAAACAGAGCTTGGCAATAAGAATGCTCTCTTATACAAAGGGTGCAATTGCAATTGCTACTTCTTTGCATCTTTTAGATAAGTTTATATTTCAGAGTCTGCAAAGGATAATAAGAGCAATATTTACTGAATGCTTACTATGTGTTAAGCATTGTTCTACATTTTTTACTCTTTTAATTATCTCAATCCAATATAGTAAAGCAGAATGATGTGCTCCTTGTCACAGACACATGAGAAAAGAGAAGATATAAATGTAATAGAGAAATGAGTTGATTTATACCAAGATAAGCTACATGATATCACAGTAGTACTATGAAATGAAAGGTTCAGAGTGTTTTGAATAAAAAAGAGAAGTGCTAGATTCAAGTATCATAAAGCACACTGAACATGCTGAACTAAAAAAAAAAACATTGTGGCAGAATAATCTGCCACATAATCAATAATCTAGAACCACATTCACTTTGCTAGCCAGCATATTGCTTATATAGCAGCTCAAATAGTTCATTAGAATAAATGTAGCAGGAATTACCCACAGAAGTTTTTTGGTTGAAAAAAACTTTTAAAATCTTCCATATTAGAATATGCCATTAAACATGTATGTCCATTTCAAATAAATTCACTTTTTAAAAGACGAAATAATATCAATAATAATAAGGACTCAATTGATGGTCCACCATGTTCAGATTAAAAAATCAGATACACAAATGACACATAAAACCCAAGGTTTTTGTATTTTTTTATTAAATTCAGTGTTACAAATTTTATTTTAGCGAAATAATATGTCGCATTAAATAGTTCATCTTTTCCTTGGTTTTATAAATTTATATATTTACATATTCCAAATAATTTAGGTCAATACTGAGGGTCTTAGAAATTTGCCCTTAAAGGGGGTCCATATTTTATGCCAGTCTGAGAAGCACTGGATAATATCTAAAATGTTTTCCAGCTATACATTTTAATGCCTCTGATCTTTTTTCCATCGCCATGTGCCCATTGCCAGCCAGACATCTTTCACAAACATACTGATGGTGATCATAGGCAGAATATCAGAATGCAGCTCAATCAGGTAAAATCTGTCATTACAACTGAGATACCAACACAAAGCAATTGATGCTGAGACGTTTAGGTCACTTTCAGTTGGAAAGATGGCATGCATATATATTGTGAAGTTTAATTTGTCTACTTCATTCAAAGTGTATTATTCCAAAAGAAGTATTTTATAAATAAAAATGAACAAAGACAGCCGGGCTCGGTGGCTCAGCCTGTAATCCCATACCTTTGGGAGGCTGAGGTGAGTAGATTGCCTGAGCCCACGGGTTCGAGACCCGCCT
>NW_007253900.1:228138-229860 GCF_000164805.1 Carlito syrichta
CGGCCACTGCACTCCAGCCTGGGCAACAGAGTGAGACTCCAGCTCAAAAAAAAAAAAATGAACAAAGAAAGTTTCCCTAAGATGGACTGAAAAGAAAGGTAATGAATACTGTCTGTTCATGCTACAAGTTGTTCATCAAAGACCCACCACTGGACAGAAAGGTCCAGATCTATCTTACCAAACATTTCCAGTGAGCCCAAGGAAACTGGTGGGTAGCATCCTGGCTTTGCTGGACATGATTGCTCATGCTGCTTCTATTTTCCGTCTTGCTGTCACAGCTAACAGTCAGTCTTGATGTAATTCACATTTCCAATACTTCTAGCCTTGATTTTCTTTCAAAGTCTCTGAAAAGAGTTGAAATTTTTACTCTGAGATATAAGAATATATGTCAGTATATGGTTATCTTTTGAAATTCTTATTCTTTTTTTAAAATTTGTAATTTCTATTAATGCTAACAAATCAATGTGTATTAAGTTTTTAACAGTTATAAAGAACTTGTATCAATTCTTCTGTCCTACATAGGTTACATGGAAATACTGTGCAGAGAAAAAGAAATTGATTACCAAAATGACTGAAGTTGGCAGCTTGTTTTCAACTTCTAAACTTTTTAAACCAAAACAAACAACAGAAATTTTGTGAATTCCTGAGGTTGAGTTTTTTAGTCGGGCTGTGTGCTGGGGGTAAGAAGCTCTAAGCACAAAGCAAAATGAAAAGGAGCTATGTTGGTCTTAGTTTTCTCTTCAGCAAAATGAGGTTTTCTATTTCCTCCACAGAGATTTTGATAGAATTATGACTTGTGTCATTTTGAAACAAGAGTCACAGACAAAGCACTTAAACAAGCTTGTCTTGATTTTCACTACAATTATTATCATCATCATATTATCACTACTATTATTATTATTAACACGGCATCTGGTACTGAGTAGTTTTCAAATAAATTGTCATTCCCATCCCTTTGAACTCAGGGTATCACTCAGGTGAATAAGAAGCACCCTTTGAAGTTTAGCACATGGCCCTCCGGACCTTCAGAAGTGAACTAGGGCATTTCTAACCCTCCCCCACCCCTTATGCCTGCACTGACCCATTCAGTGCAAGTTAAACTCACAGTGTCCAGAAATATTGGTTCCCATGAAAGTCCTTGAAGATCTTGCCTCTCCCCCACTTGTTTTGCTCCCTGCACGAAGATTAATACAATCAATACTTGCATAGCACTTTACAGTGATAAAAGTGCATTCACCTACATCATTGCACTTAATTCTCATAATGTCGCCATCATTTTTATCTCCATTTCACAAATGAGAAAGTTAAGACTCAAAGAAGTTAATAACTTCATAACAATGGTAACAATAATAAATAACATTTATCTTATACTTGGCTTGCTCCAGGCTTGGTATCTAGTCCTTTATAACACATTTAATCCTCAAAACAAGTCTAGTAGTGTAACCCTCAAGATCCTCTACAATGCCCTTGTTTCTTCGTGTAGGCATCCTGTATCATCCTTGGTACCCTGAATAGGATGATTTTCTTATTAGAATTATTTAAAGCAGAACTGATAACCTTGTTGGATAAATGGTTACTATCCTAGTCCCTTCCCCTGGTCTCCCTCGTAATTCATCAAAACCCAGTAACTGAAGACTTAACACAGTGAGGGACTTCTGGGAAATACCTTCGATGGGCCTGTGCCTTTTCCATTGTTAATTCTTTTTTTTTTTTTTTTTTTTT
>NW_007253900.1:229880-274612 GCF_000164805.1 Carlito syrichta
CCGCAGCCTCGACCTGCTGGGCTCTGGCGATCCTTCCGCCTCAGCCTTCCAAGGAGCTGGAACTACAGGTGAACACTGCCGCACCTGGCTGATTTTTTTATTTATTGTAGAGATGAGTTCTCACCAAGTTGCCCAAGCGGGTCTCAAATCCGTGGGCTCAGGCAATCCACTCACCTCGGCCTCCCAAAGCGCAGGATTGCAGGCTGAGCCACCAAGCCTGGCCATTAAATATTTTTATATGAACTCTGACTAAAAACATTCACTGAATGTCTCCCAGACTGATATCCACTAGTGTTCTTTAAGTGTATCTTTTGGGTTTCTCGCAGTAAAATGTAACTTGTATAGGGCTTGCATGCAGAACGCTCGCTCATACCATCCAACCTCTATGGAATGACATCAGGCACACAACCAGGTGGCTTTAAGTGACAGAATCTGGCAGTCTGAGTTTAGTGCCCTGACTTTGGCAATGCCCCATTCTGCCGATTTCAGTCATCATGGCCATCTAGAATGGAATCAATTCTCAAATCCCAAGCCTGCCTTCCTTCCTCCCAGGGGCTTCCAAACCTGGTTCATTAGATACATAGTTGCCCAGATTCCACTCCACTGGGAGAGAAAATTAAGACTGCCTAAACTTGGAATCCCAGAAATGTGTCCTCAAGTATCATGATGACAGAGTGACATAAAAAACAAAGAGGCATTTAAATTCCCTAAGTCTGAGGCCAACACCTCCTGAAACTCTAAGCAGATCGCATTAATTCTGCCTCTAGTTAAGCTGAATGTGAAAGAAGTATATCTTAGTCTGTTTTGTGATGCTATCCTAGAATACCACAGATGGGCAATTCAAAACAAACAAAAATATATTGGCTTACAGTTCTGGAGACTAGGAAATCCAAAATCGAGAGACCACATCTGGTGAAGACCTTCTTGCCATGTCATCCTATGGAAGAAATTCAAAAGGAGGATAAGAAAGAGAAAGAAAAAATGGGGCCAAAATCATTCTTTTATAAGATGCTCACTCTCGTGATAATAAACCCACTTCCAAGAAAATGGCACTGATCTGTTCGTGAGGGCAGAGCCCTCATGGCCTAATCACTTCTCATTAGACCCCACCTCCCAACACTGTTGCATAGGGAATTAAGTTTTCAACACTTACTTTTCGGGGAGCACATTTCAAAGCACAGCAAGGAATGATCGTATTTTTTGGTTAGAAACTCTGCCACATAATGTTATGGAAACATATGCATATTGAGAAACATCCTAAATGATTCATGGAGCAAATATCATCTCATCAAGCACAGGTCTATCTCAAGGCTTTTGTTCTTGCCGTTCGCTCTACATGGAATACTTTTCTCCATACAGATCATCACTTTCTTCATGTCTTTGCCCAAGCATCACATTGTCAGATTCTGTTTAAAATACAAATCTGTTCCTCTACCCTCCCTGACAATTCTTGTCCCATTTCTCCTGCTTGTTTCTCTCTATGGCCCTTATCTCCATCCACCACACTATAATTGACTTATTTATTTGTTCACAACACGTATATACACATTATATATAATTTTATGCAATATTTTATATGTAATAAATACATCATATATAGCAAAGTGTTCATATGTATTAATTTTATATTAAGTAAATATATAACTAATATGCATGCTAACTAAAATGTAAGCTGTAATAGGGCAGGGAATTTGTATGCTTTTTCCATTGCTGACATCCCAGTTCCTAGAATAGGGCCTGGTACATAGTAGATGTCAGAAAATATTCTCTATTGCACATGAAAATAACACTGGAGAAACCAGCTTTGTTTATGACTGTTCTAGAGTTCGGAGCTAAAAATTCAAAAGACAAGAAAGAATGAATCTTGCATGTGGAACAAGAGGGAAAGACGAGAGACACCCTAGGTATTGAGTGGGAGGCCACAGGTAAATTCACATTGGGAGATTTGGTCTGAGACAGATGCTGATCTGAGAAGGGATAGGCATGCTCAGGGACAGGAAATAGAGGCAGGTCCCACTGAGAAACTTTCCCCAAGAATGTGGTTCTCGGGATGCTCTTTGAGCCACAAGAAGAAAGAATTGAGGAAAGGGTCTGAAAATGAAGGAGAAAAAGAAGAAAAACAGGAAACCAAAAGCCTTTCACCATGGTCTAGAATATTAGTTACAAGTCTCTATTGCTGCCTGATTATGCAGGAGAGGAATTTTTAATTAAAAGGATTTGGGGTAGATCAAAGAATCATCTGGAAAAACAGGCTTTAAGTTAGGTGTTCAGAAATAATACTTTAAAATTCTCTGCAAGCCAGGGGTGCGCGCTGGGAACCCAGAGAATCGAGTAAATGCAAAGCATTGCAACACAAAGAGGTGAGAGAAGACAAGATTTGTTTAAGAAAGCGTCACCCCCCACAGACTCTAGGTGAGTGTGGCATTATAGCCCCTCAAAGTCCTGGCTTAAACCCTTTCCTTGGAGTTGTTGCACATGACTGTGGGTGTCTTGGAGAACCTGTGACACAGAGACCCACTATTGTCCGCCCACATTATCACAGCCCCTAGAGAAGGCATGACAAGGATTCTAATTCTCCTGCGCCTTCCCGAACGACATTCCTTAGAGCTGGTGGAAGGTGCACCTTCCCTTATCTCCTAGGCATTCCCAGTGGGTAGCTTCGGGGGATCCTTGGCTTCCCTGTAGACAGGGCCCAATTGACTGGAAGATGGAATCCCCACCTGCTCCACTTCTGAGTGGTCATAGCTTTTGTAATGACAAGTTTCATAACTTTTACAATCCTTGCCGAATGCATGATGTCTTAGGCCTTGTAAATTCCCTTTACTCTAGGCAGGCTTGATGGCTGCTATGAGATATCTCTGATACCTGGCACCGGGAAGTCTGTTTCTGAAAAGACAAAGTCGGCAAAGTTAATTTTACTTAAAGTGTCCATTTCTCCAAAAGTATAGCTTCTGCTTTCTCATCGCTGTATTAAGGTTTAGGAACAAGATGAAATATGGCTTTTGGCTCTCGGTCTGTCCTTTCACAGTTCTTTTTCCTTTCAATCCTTCCATAACTCATCACTGAGTCAGGACACGAGTGTTGATAGAACATGTGTGTATCAAAAACTGGAAGAAAAAAAGTGGAATTAGTTTTGCGAAGTATTTCCACTGTATTGGAGAGAACCAAAGACACATATATGAACACACTAAAAAAAAATACTAATTGTGTAATTTTAGTGATTCAGAATTGGAAATAAATACTCATATTGAAATACTGGCATCACACAGTGTAAAGATCAATAGTAAAATTCATGATAATAATCTACGATTTTAATTTTTCTTTACTTAGAATGGCATTAAGTAGCAAATAAAAAACACTATAACAACTGAAGAGAAAGAGACTAATTAAGAAAAGAAAGGAGCCGGGCTCGGTGGCTCAGCCTGTAACCCCACACCTTGGGAGGCTGAGGTGAGTGGATTGCCTGAGCCCGCGGTTTCAAGACCCGCCTGGGCAACTTGGTCAGACTTCATCTCTACAATAAATTAAAAATCAGCCGGGCGTGGTAGTGCACACCTGTAGTTCCAGCTACTTGGAAGGCTGAGGCGGAAGGATCGCCGGAGCCCAGCAGTCAAGGCTGCAGTGGCCAGGAGCAGCCACTGCACTCCAGTCTGGGTGACAGAGTGAGTCTCCAACTCACAAAAGAAAAGAAAAGAAAGGAAAAGATTTACATATTTTTTTCCTAAAAATAAAAAGAGGGCCTCGCATTTGTTTTTTGCACTGAGTCCTGAACATTATGTAGCTGGCCATGTGATGGTGTAAGAAGTTTGTGTGAAATAAGATGTTCAGAATTGGAGGAAGACTATACAATGTATTATATCTGTGGAAGGTGGGAAGGAAGAGGGAGACACCAGTCAGGAAAGATCATCCAGCAATCTGGTTGCACAAGGAGGGTAGGAGTTTTGTACATCACTGAGAAAATATTTTTCAGTATCAAATTATGGAGAACGACTAAGACAGATTCTAGAGGGCTAAAGTTCTGTCAAAAACCTCTCCTGATGCTACAATTTCTGGTGGAAACATTGAACTTCACCAAAGGATACAGGGAGTTGTAGAAGAAAAAAATAACAGATTAGTATTCTAGAAAGATCATTTTGTGTGGAGCATAGATTGAAACATGAGAGCCAGTGAGACCTCAGTAAACTGGCTTTCTGGAAAATCCAAAATCAAAGCAAAGGAAAAAACTCTAATTTGTAGCATTTGCTGATTGCAGATGTAAATACTGCCACCAATGACTGGTTTCAAGTTACTAATAGTTTAGCAACCACTGGCAAAATTCCTGAATAGTTAACAATGGCTCTCCCAAATCTATAGGAACAAGGCTCCTGCTTCTCACTAAAGAATGTTTTTCATGGTCAATCATATTCTTGTAGCCGGGCTCGGTGGCTCAGCCTGTAATCCTGCACCTTTGAGAAGCTGAGGTGAGTGGATTGCCTGAGCCCATGGGTTTGAGATCCGCCTGGGCAACTTGGCGAGACCTCATCTCTACAATAAATCAAAATTCAGCCGGGCGTGGTAGTGTGCGCCTGTAATTCCGGCTACTCGGAAGGCTGAGGCAGAAGGATCGCCGGAGCCCAGCAGGTCGAGGCTGCTGTGGCCGGGAGTGGCCACTGCACTCCAGTCTGGGCAACAGAGTGAGACTCCAACTCAAAAAAAAAAAAAAAATCATATTCTTGTATTTAAAAAAAGAGAGAGATTTTATAATTTATAATATTTGCATCAAAATATAAGTATCAAATAAGTCAATTCTCTCAAATCTAAACACTTTGGTTATCTATGCTAATCTGTTCCTCCAACTTTTTGAGAGGAAATGCAAATGGGGCACAAATAATATTTGAAGAGATAATAATAGCTGAGAAGTTTTCAGAACTGAAGGAATGCAACAATCCATAGATTTAAGAAACCAACATTCCAAGAATTTCTTAAAAACCTACACACAGGCATACCATACTGAAACTACAGGTCTTAAAAGCAGCATAAGGGGCCTAGAAGATGGAAAACTGTATTGTCAACTTTGGAACAATGGAAGCCAAAAACCAGGGAAATCGTATCTTCAAATGTGTGGAGTGAAAATGACTACTAACCTAGAATTCTATATCCTTTCCAAGAAAAAAAGGAAAAAAAGAATGAAGGGGGGCAGGGTAGACAATAAGGGAGAGGGAGGGAGGAATGGAGAAAATCTTTTAAAAAGCAAAGCAAAATAACCATATATCTGGCAAAGGCCTAACATCTAGGATCTACAAGGAACTCAAACATGTCTAAAAGAAAAAAACAAACAACCCCATTGCAAAGTGGGCAAAAGCTATGAATAGACACTTCTCAAAAAAAGACGTATGAGCATCCAACAGATATATGAAAAAATGCTCATTCTCACTAGTCATCAAAGAAATGCAAATTAAAACCACAATGAGATGCCACCTAATTCCAGTCAGGATGGCCATCATCAATATCTCAAAAAACAACAGATGCTGGAGAGGATGCGGGAAAAGGGAACACTTCTACACTGTTGGTGGGAGTGTAAACTAGTGCAACCCCTGTGGGAAACAATGTGGTAATTCCTAAGATATAAAAATCACCCTTCCATACAACCCCACAATCCCCCTACTGGGAATATACCCAGAGGAACTCAAATCACTCTATGAAAAAGGATACCTGCACGTGCATGTTTATTGCAGCATTATTCACAATAGAAAAACATGGAACCAATTGTGCTGGAAAGAGGACTGGATTTTAAAAAGTAGTACCTATATATGATGAATATTATGCAGCCATAAAGAAGGACAAAATTATGAACTTTGCAGCAACTTAGATGGGCTTAGAGTCTATAATACTGAATGATCCATCACAGAACCAAAGAACAGAGTACCACATGTTCTCACTTATAAGCGGGCCTTGAACAAGTATCATAATACTATAAGAAAGGGATTGGCAGTAGTGGAAAACTGCCGAGGAGAGGAGGAGGCACACTTCATCAACAAGGATGCCTACATAATGAACATTTGTATACCTAACCCTGGATTGCACCCCACATCTTTAAAATAAAAAATTTAGGCCGGGCTCGGAGGCTCAGCCTGTAATCCTAGCACGTTGGGAGGCCAAGGTGAATGGATTGCCTGAGGCTGCAGGTTCGAGACCAGCCCGGGCAACTTGGCAAGACCTCATCTCTACAATAAATAAAAAATTAGTTAGACATGGTAGCACGCGCCTGTAGCTCTGGCTACTTGGAAGGCTGAGGCGAAAGGATCGCCAGAGCTCAGAGGTCGACACTGAAGTGACCGTGGGTGTACCACTGCACTCCAGCCTGGGCGACAGAGTGAGACTCCGACTCAAAAATAAGTTAATTAATTAATTAATTAAATATTTTTAAAATTAGGGCAAAATGAGACAGACATTTCAGACAAACAAAAACTTAGAGAGAGCCACCAACAGACCCTCATTAAAGAAATTTCTAGATTGTCTTATATTCAGAAGGAAAACTACATCAGGTGAAAGACCTAAGGTGCAAAAAAAGAAAAAGCGTTCTGACCATGAAGATTTTTTTCTTTTTTAATCTACTTTTATGGTAGTTATTCTTTTTTTTATAATCAATATTTTTTATTATGATATTGTGGGGTACAGTTAAGGATTAGGTATACAAATATGCTTTGTTCAGACACCCTTGTTGATAAGAGGTGTCTCCCCGTCCCCAGACAGATATTTACTACAGTTAATCCCATCTCCCTCAGAAGATTTTTTTAAGGCCATCTCTAATGCAACTGCTATTTTCCAACCTGCCCCCACATAAAATCACATCAGCAAAATAAGTCAGGATGTGATAAGGACCACCATCTCTGCAGCCTTTCTGTTATGGTGGCACCAGCCCTTGGAATGTCTTACTCTCTTGGCTTACTCTTTTGTCTTACTCTCTTGACTACAGGCTGGGGTGGGACAGGGAAGCGGTTTTAGACTCCCTTTAGATCCAGAGGTGTGGCAGCACGAGGTTGTCCATCACCCATGCTCCTCCAAGCTGATTCCTCTGAAGAACATCTGAGCAGAGCACCTCCAAGACTGCCTCAGAGAAGAGGCATGTGTGTTCTGGGAGACAATATATGAGAATATTTATAGTGTACTGTTTATAATAACCCCAAAACTGTAAACAGTCTCAGATGTCTACCAACAAGAGGATGAATAAATACGCAGTGACACCACATACGGTGGGATGATACATGGCTGTGAGTGGACTACAGCTATGGTGCATACACGTGGATAAATCTCAAACACGCTGGGCCCACAAAAGCAAGTATAGAAGAATAAATACTGTTTTTGTTTTTTTGTGGTGTTGTTTTTTAAAAGACAGGGTCCCACTCTGTCACCCACATTGAAGTCCAGTGGCATGATCATAGCTCACTGCAGCCTCAAACTCCTGAGCTCAAGTGATCTTCCTATCTCAGCCTCTCAAATCACTGAGATTACAAGCACGAGTCACAGTCCCTGGGTTCAAATATTGTATATTTTAGTTTATCAAGTTTAAATATATGCAAAACTAAATTAATATTCTTAATGATATGTACCTGGGTGGTAAAACCATAAAGAAAAGCACACCAACTGTGCGTGGTGGCTCATGCCTGTAATCTCAGCACTTAGGGAGGCCAAGAGGGGGGAGGAATGCTTGAGCCCAGGAGTTTGAGACCAGGCTGGGCAACATAGCAAGACCTTGTCTCTACAAAAAATAAAAAAATTAACCAAGCATGGTGGCATGTGTCTGTAGTGCCAACTACTTGGAAGCCTGAAGTGGAAGGATTGTCTGAGTCTAAGAGGTAAAGGCTGCAGTGAGCCATGTTCATGCCACCGCTCTCCAGCCTGGGCCAACAGAGTTACTTCTGGGGAGAAGGGAAGAGAATCATAGGAGACTTCTAAGGGACTGATAACATTCAACAGAAATTTCTTTATCCAATAAGTTGGTTCATATAGAGTGTTCATTTTAATGTTGCTATTTGGACTATGCATATATGTTTTATAGACTTTTTCATATATATGATGTATTTTACAATAAAAGTATTGAATATGACCAATCCAGTAGACACAAAAAAAGCATTTGATTTTTTAAAAACCTTTTTAGCAAGCTAGATATGAAAGGGATCTTCTTCATCCAAATAAACACTGTTAAACCTACAGTAAGCAACACACATAAGAGCAGAACATTAAAAGCATTCCTATTAGGATCAGGAGAGATGCAAGGATGCACTGTTATTACTAGTCTTTATCCCTTATAATGCACATAGATTTTTAAATGAACTTAAAAAACATTTAGCTCACTAATGAGTAGCAGGTACTTACTCCATTTATCATACTGACAAAAAGTAGACTGACATTCTCATCACAATGTGACTTTGTCATAATCTCAGGAACAGTTATGAATATGCAGTTCCAACTTCCTTTAGTAGTGCATTAATTAATCATGCCAAGAATACCAATTGCTTCAAACAGAAAATGTGTGGACTTGTAAATCTATTTCCCTCTTCTTCTGATCATGGATCACCTTTCAGAGATTTATGTTTCCAGAAGATTGAACTATGAGGCAATTTGTGCTGGTGAAAAGTGGATAGATTTTGAAGGTGTATGTTCAAATTCTGCTCCATCACTTCCAAGTTGGGTGTGACCTTTAATGTATCACCTTATCTCTCTATTCTTCTATTTGACATCTTGCAAAGCATGAGGATAATACTGCCTACTTTGCAGAAATGTCATGAGTCATTGACATAATATAAGTCAAAGACCTAACGCAAAGCCTGGATATAAAAGATAATAAAAAATGCTCAGTTGTGATTATTTTCTTCCCCATAGCCAGCCAAATTCCTGAAGCTGACCCCCAAAATACTAATGAATGGTTCTGAACAGAGAACTCTGATCTGCTCCCACAGTGCTTGTTTGTCCTGTACTCTTCAGTATGTCTACCAACTGCCTGAGACATGGATAAAGTAATTTTTAAATTTCCAGATGTTGTAAAACAAGACCAGATGACTAAAATACTCCAGAGGTCCCCACAACAACACAGGGACCAAAATCAACAGGATGAAGTTTGATGGAAAGTGGGTGAAAAGGCCCATGACGGATCTTCCTGGCGTCTGCACTTGACTCTGGACCTGCAGGTATCATTCGAGGGACCCACGTGGCCGTGAGTTTAGTATGAACTAACGGTGTGTGAATGCCTGTGGCACGTGTGAGTTTAGTTTGCCTGACAAGATAGGCAGCGTCCTGAAGGAAAAGAAAAAACAAAAACTAAAACCAGAAAAGGACCAGGCAGGCCCCAGCTACGATAGGCAGAGAAGACAGCTCTCCTCGCAGTCAAGTCCCATCACGCGCCAGAGATGCCTGTGAAGTGGTGGTGAGCGCAGACTTGGATCAGACAGTTATCAATACCATTTTAAACCACTCAAATGTCTATTTCTATAACAGCCTTGGGGAATGGGTATGACAAGCTATCACAAAAACGTGTTTGCTTTTTAAACACATGGCAGTAAACAACAATAATAAAACTGCACCAAGAAAATAAAAACCAAAGGAACAAAAAAGTAAGAAGGAAGAAAAGATCAGTACTACAGAAATGTTGGTTGCAATGACCTGGTCATATCATCGTTTTTGAAGTACCAGTTTCTTCAGTTCATTTAAAAGGAAACCAATCATCTGCTTCTGATACTTTGTTTCATTTCCAAATTGTCTCTCTCTTTTTAAAAGATTTTTTTAAGTTTACCCATTGCCACTGGGTGGCGCTCAAAGTCCACAGAAGCATCTTGGAAACACAGCAAGTAAATAAAAGGCAGTCAGCCACTGACTGGTTTTTCAGACTCACAACATTTAAAATATCTTTTCTCTTGTATTGATGCATAAAGAAGCACAAACACTGAAGGAAAGGAAGTGGCCATTTTAGAACGAAAAAAAGCATCTCTGCAACTGAAAAAAATAACAAAAAAACCAACCAGCTAGGAAAAAGATTGCTATGGCGGTTTCCAGAGATCAATAATGTGCAATCTCCTTTAGCTGAGAGAGAGATCAGAGGCTTAAAATAATGATAGGATAGAAGTCCTTGCACAGAGATTTTGTTTTGTTTTTTAATCAACTGCTTTTAGTTGTGCAGGGGCACTCCCAGCTTTGCAGTTTTATTTTGCAAGTGTACACTGTGTGAATGTATGCGTACTACAGTATACATTAAACACATTCCTGTAAGAAGACCCAGAGGCAGCCCTTGGGGCCCAGATGGTCCATCTGCTACAGCAACTATCCCCTTGGGAAAATCAAACGCAAAATGCCACTCAGACAACCAATTATTACACTGTTTTAGATAAGGAAACTTGCACTTTTCTCCTTTGTCAAACTCCTGAAAGAAAAGGTTGCAAACCAGAGAAGAAAAGAATAATGAGCTTTTCATTATCTACAGAGTATGTGCTGGAAGATCCTTGGACAAAGAGAAGATGGAAATTGGGTGTGTCACAACTAGCTCCAGCTCTAGTAGCATTTTCTTTTGTGGTTATCCTAGTATTTTTCCAATTTTTAGTTTTCGTTTCTTATGCTTTCCTATAATACACATTTAAGAAAATATAGTTGAGTAATAACAAAATGGTTAACATTTAAGGAGCGTTTATTACATGCAAGGTGCTCAGTATTTAACCTTCTCACCCCCTTTTTTTTCAGTTGGGATCTCACTTTGTCACCCAAGCTGGAGTGCAGTGGCACAATCAGGGCTCACCACAGCCTCAACCTCTGGTTCTCAGTAGATCCTTCTGCCTCAGCCTCCCGAGCAGTTGGGATTATAGGCATGTACCACCACACCAGTCTCATTTATTTTATTTTTGGTAGAGAAAAATACAAATTCTAGCTGGTTGGTTTTTTCTTGCTATGTTACCTAGGCTGGTCTCAAACTCCTGGGCTCAAGCAATCCTCCCACCCCAGCCTCCCAAAATGCTAGGATTGCAGGTGTGAGCTGCCATGCTCAGCTCTCCTCACCCATCTTAATATTCACAAAAAATCCTATGAGGAAGAAATTATTATCATCTCTATTTTACAGGTGTGGAAACAAAGCCTCAGAGAGGTTAAACAACTCGTGCAGGGATACACAGCTGGGAAATGGCAACATGGGCTTAGAAATCTTTTTGCACCAAAATGCACACTCTTCCTTCCCTATAAGCACATTTCACTGACATCTCAGGATGTACTAGTTTCAAAGTCAGCCTGAGGGAAGGTGTCGTGGTCATGAGCTACCTTGCTGGCCCTGCTCCATAAGCTCTGAAGTCCCACACAGCAGCACTGAGGCCTGAGGATAAAGGAAGACAATGCCCTGTCTTCCCAAGGGGAGGTTCACCCAAATTAGTCTTAGCATCTCCTCTGCTCCTGGCAGAGGGGCTCAGCAAGATTCTATTACGCTCCCCCTTTCCCTTGGCAGTCACTAGAGAGCAACCCAAGTCTCACTAGCTGTGAGAGCTTGGGCAGCTGACTTCACTTCATTTGTGTTTTTAGACTTGTGAGATACAAATAATAATACCGACCTTACACTTTGTTGTGGGAATAAATGAGCTAATGTATCTAATGCTTCTAACAGTGCCAGGCACACTCTACATGCTAGTAAATGTCAACCATTATCATTAATTTTTTTTTTTTCTTTTTTGAGTTGGAGTCTCACTCTGTGGCCGAGACTGGAGTGCAGCGGCCGCTCCCGGCGATCCTTCTGCCTCAGCCTTCCAAGTAGCCGGAATTACAGGCATGCGCTACCACGCACGGCTGATTTTTTGATTTATTGTAGAGATGAGGTCTCGCCAAGTTGCCCAGGCAGGTCTCGAACCCGCGGGCTCAGGCAATCCACTCACCTCAGCCTCCCAAAGCGCGGGATTACAGGCTGAGCCACCGAGCCCAGCTTGTTATCATTAATTTAAGAGTTCCAGGTTTGCACCCCCTTTTGTAATCACAGCCTCCTTACCTGCCTCCTCTCTTCACGACTACTGTCTACCATGAAAGCATCCTCACCTCCACGTCCCTCCCCTCCAATGAATCTTGCCCCTGGCTGACAGGTACTACCTCAGTGCCACTGGGATTATGACACCCTTCATACAGAGGAGGAGGAAGAGAGAGGAGGAGATCGAGAGGAAGTTGAAAATTATCCATAAGCTCAAGTTCTAGATACTTAGTCCAATATTCAGCACTTTCCATGGTCTGTTCCCAACCTATCTTTCCAGGCTTTGTCCCAACTTCTTCTAGCTCTTGCTTCAGTCTAGTCATGTTACATAACCACCCTCACCTCTATAAGACACACCATTCCACTGCCTGTGTGCTTACCCCCATCTGCCAAAAGGAATTTCAGACATCAGTTAAATTCGACTTTCTTTCTGCTTGAAGTCACTTTTTTAGTAGGAATTCCCACCGCTTTCTTCTTTGACCATCCATTGACTTCTCTGTACCTACTGTTTCATTATTCTAGTCTTGTTTTTATGACATTTTCCTAAGGACTTTGAGGGCAAGGACTGTTGATAGGTACATATTGAATTTCTGATACTAAAGGTTCTGAGTGGGCATACAGAGGCTCTGCGGAGGTTTGTCACCAGAGCAAAGATGGAGAGAACTTCCCCCCTGTAATCCCAGCATTCAGGAGGCTGAGGCAAATGGATTGCCTGAACCCGCTGGTTCCTCCCCTCAACAGGACTCTGTAATTGTAGTCCTGAGGGCAGGAAGTCTGAGGTGAAAGCTTCTTTTTATTTTTTATTTTATTTTTGAGTTGGAGTCTCACTCGTCACCCCAGGCTGGAGTGCAGTGGCATGTTCACCACCACCACCCCAGCGTCAACCTGCTGAGCTTTGGTGATCCTTCCACCTCAACCTTCCAAGTAGCCAGAACTACAGGTGTGCTACCACGCTCAGCTAATTTTTTATTTATTGTAGAGACACGGTCTCATCAAGTTGCCCAGGCTGGTCTTGAACCAGTGGGTTCAGGCAATCCATTTGCCTCAGCCTCTAGAAGTGCTGGGATTACAGGCTTGAGCCACTGCTCCTGGCCAGGTAGAAACTTCTAAGAAGGTGAGGGTGAGGTTCCCAGCCCCTCTGGATTTCTTGAGGTAATAAAGAGTCGTTGACGTTGCCAAAAGGAGAATAACGCAGCCTCACTGACAACAAGTACCCAGCAGATCCATTTTTCATCAACAAAACACTCAAGCAACTTCTAGGGATCAAGAAAGAATACACAGTGCATTTTAAAAATGGTTTTCGTATTCCTGAATAAGAGCTATTGTCTACCTAAGTATCAGAGACCTCTGGCCAAAAAGTTTGTGAAATAAAATGTGTACTTGCTTTCATCTGATCTCCCGAACACTGAACACTTTGAAGAAAACAGCACAGGAGCCCACATCTTTGGATGTTTTTTTTGATACTTCATCATGTCTGCATTGGTCAAGTCTGGGTTGGCTATACTCAATGGCTCAATAGAACAAAGTTTAATTTTTCACCCACAAAAAGTGTCCTTTGCAGGTAGGGAGCCCAGCTGCACGTAATCACTCAGAGACCCAGGCTGATGGAGACTCCATTATCTGGAACATCATCAGAGCCTATGGGAGCAAAGAGAACCCCCATCAGCCCAGAAGTGACAAGTCACTCTCACTCACAGCTCATTGGCTAGAAGTAGTCACATGACTCTACCTAGCCATAAGAGAGGAACTGTATAGAGACCTCTTGGTGAGCATTCCTGCTTTTTTCCAAAATGCCTTAAGCACACTGCTCTGCATTTCTTCTCTAATGGATGCCGGCATCTATTGCCTCTATAAAAGGTATAGGAAACTCAATAATGTACTTACACGTAGGTCAGCACACAGAGAGAATAGGTAGTTCAAGCAGATAACTTCAGTAGGTGTAGTTCCTGCATCGGGAAATTGTAGTCTTCCTGAGCTACATCAACCTCTGTCGCTCTGAGTTCAAATAATCATCTAGTCATTCTTTTATCTTTTTTATAAAGGGAATGATTACAGCATGTGACAACATAGAACACTTTCTCTTTACCTTCTGCCTAGAGAAAGGGCAAACAATAAACACTTGAATGTGTTTGACCAAGAGCAAGATTAAAGACCACGTTTTCATGGTCTTGTGGCTTCATGAAGTTGTTACTTGTAGTGGTGGTGATTTTTATTGCCTATATCTCATAGGAAAGGACATGAACTGGGAAGAATCTCATAACCAGTTTCCTTCACATAAAAATGTGAAGTGACCTAACAAAAGAATCTATCAGAAAATTCTTCTAATTTAAATGAAGCCAAAACTCCAGGGACTAACGGCAATAATAATTGCAGCTTCTTTTTTGCTCATGTTTAGATCAAGATGCTTATTCAAGAGAGTTAAGGGGAAAAGAAATATGAAATACAGCATTTTCAAGCTGTGCTTCAAAATTAAGACCTTAGGGAAAGCAATTTCAAAAGCAAAATAGATGGCACCAGTTCTCATTTTTATTTGAGATCTTATGCCAAATTAAATAGGGCTTTGATAAACATCTGGCACAGCAGTTCTCAATCAATGACATGTTCAACAACTGTGGAGTTTTTTTTGTTGTTGTTGTTTTGTTTCATTTTGTTTTGCTTTTGAGTTGGAGTCTCACTCTGTCGCCCAGACTGGAGAGCAGTGGCCACTCCCGGCCACCGCAGCCTCGACCTGCTGGGCTCCGGCGATCCTTTCGCCTCGACCTTCCAAGTAGCTAGAACTACAGGCGCACATTACCACACCCAGCTAATTTTTTGATTTATTGTAGTGATGAGGTCTCACCAAGTTGCCCAGGCAGGTCTCAAACCTGCGGGCTCAGGTAATCCACTCACCTCAGCCTCCCAAAGCGCGGGATGACAGGCTGAGCCACTGAGCCTAGCTACAACTGTGGAGTTTTAAAGTATACGTGTCATTGGGCTCAGGCACCAGGGGTTCTGTTTCATCCGGCCTAGGGTTGGACACAAGCATTGGCAATTTTAAAGTCCTAGATAATAATATAATTTGTTTAAATAAGGAAACACAAATCTAAATCTAAAATAAGAGCTATCTATTCGCTTAATAAAAAAAAAAAGCGGGGAGAGGATGTATCTTTATGTTCTCCCGTAGAACTCGCAATCACTAGTATAGCCTTCATTCGCTCAAATGGGAAAACTGAGTCAGGTCACCAAGTGCCCACACCACGGAGAGAGTCATTATCAGAGATGAAATGGTATCTAGAATTTTTTTATCCAGTAATCGGTTCCCATTACTGGCAGCCAAGTGTTGTAATTATAATGACTAAATCCTGCTCATCAAAGTTACTTTCTGAACTGCTAATGGTCATTATCTGGCCACGAGCTGCAGTGTGTGACGGCAGAACAGTGACGTTCATCTTCTCTCACGCCGTACAAATTCAATATGATGTGCCCCTGCATTCCTCCACTCACTGCAACCACACCAGCTGGCTTTTCCTGACATGTCAAGTGGCCTGTATGTGGGGCAGGTCTGAACAGGCAGGAACACTGGTGGATTCGGTGACCCCTAGTGTGAAGGCACGGGACGGGAACCCAGTTGTGGCCTGGGAGTCGTTCAGTCTGGCTGGAAGCACATGTTCTCTACTCACTGGTGGCTGGTCACTACCAAAGAAGCCCACCATGGAGTAAGAGTGGATGCGAGAACATGGTCCCTGAGAATTAAGAGACAATTGAAATCTGAAAATCTACTAGCAGCTAGACTTTCATAGTCTGGAAAGGCATTGACTTAAACCCTACGCCTGGTTCTGCGTCTCCTAGAAACGAAGACAAAGGAGCAAAAAGCTGACTTGTGTAAGATTTGTTTTCTGCTCTAAAAATCATAGAACATTATCTTCGATAATTGTTTCATGAGGCTGAAGGTCAGAGAAGAATATGTCACAGGAGTCTCTGATTAAGAAGCATATAAGTAGTTTAATTTACTTCACTGATACTTTTAAAAATGAAAACATGGATAATTTGTTTTGACTGACCTCCTTACACAGATTAAAAGCAAAACTTCTGACCAGGTTCAGAGACTCAGCCTGTAATCCCAGCACTTTGGGAAACCAAGGCCAGTGGATTGCCTGAGCCCGCGGATTTGAGACCAGCCCGGGTAATCTGGTAAGACCTCGTCTCTACAGTAAATGAAAAAAACTAGAGGGCATGGTAGCACATGCCTGTAGTTCTGGCTACTTGGAAGGTTGAAGCGGAAGGATCACCGGAGCCCAGCAGGTCGAGGCTGCGGTGGCCGTGAGTGTGCCGTTGCACTCCAGCCTGGGCGACAGGGACTCCAACTCAAAAAAACCCTCCAGCACTAGACCAGACCCTTTGTCATCTGGGCCTCACCTCTAGAGGTAGCCATGGCTCCCAGAGTTCTCCACCCACAATGAGTTACTCAACTACTGTGCCAGAGTCCTGGAAGACGTCCTCCCTCAATCCGGGTCACGCTATGCCTCAGAGAATGTGGAAAGCCTGTTGCATCTCACTGGAATGTCCTTGGTCCTTCTTTTCTACCGTGTGAAATTATGTCAACAAGTCAAAATGCAGCTTAGACATCACCACCTCTGGGAAATGGTCTCAGCCCCCACCTCCAACCTCAGGCAGGGCTGATTCCCCCGTTCACCCTACCTAATGCCAACACACCCCAGACCATTCCCACGGGCCGCCATTATTGAGAATCATTGTCTTAGAATTAATATTTATCACATATTTATTTGAAATTCAGCAATTTTATTTATTTCACTTAAGATGAATCCAAGTGAAACTAAATGATAAGGTTTTTTATTAACATAGTGTAAACAATATGATTACTTTTGGTCTACACAGTATTCTCTATGCATATGTATATTAAAATGCTTGATTATGATGGTTAGTTCAGAGTGAAAGGGTTATAGGTAATTTTTTGCACTGACTTTTGCTCTTTTCCATATTGCCGAGTTTTTAATATGTTCATAAAGTTAATAGCCATTTTAAAAGAGGCTGTCTGGGCCAAGCACAGTGGCTCAGGCTTGTAATCCCAGCACTTTGGAAAGCTGAGGCAGGAGGATCAATCAAGGTCAGGAGTTCAAGTCCAGCCTGAGCAATAGAGCAAGACCCCATCTGTACAAAAACAGTCAAGTGTGGTGGCACAAGTCTGAGTCCTAGTTACTTGGGAGGATGAGGTGGGAGGGTTGTTTGAGCCCAGGAATTTTAGGCTGTAATGACCCAAGATCTCATCAGTGCATTCCCTCCTGAGTACTTGTACCTAAATAAATAAGTAAATAAATTAAGAGAGACCTTCTCTTTCTTATCCAAATTGTCCACCTGCTCCCACCCTATTACTCTCTATCACTGCATGCTATTTTTGTTGTTGTTTGGGTTTGGTTTTTATTTTTGAGTCGGGGTCTCACTCTGTCACCCAGTCTGAAGTCCAGTGGCAGTATCATGGCTCACCACAGCCTTGACTTCCTGTCCTCGGCCTCTGAATAACTGGGACTATAGGCTTGTACATGTGCCACCACACCTAGCATATATATATATTTGTAGAGATTAGGTCTTGCTACATTGCCCAGGCTGGTCTCAAGCTCTGGGCTCAAGTAATCCTCCCACCTCAGACTCCCAAAGTGCTAGAGTTACAGGCATGAGCCACCACACCAAATCACTACTGGGTTTTTATATCACCCTTACCACAATTTGTAGTTATGTATTTATTTTTTCATTCATTTGTTTGTTTATATTCTGTCTTTGACTCTTGACTATAGACTCAACAATGGAAGGACTTTGCTATTTTGTTAACCAATGTATACCCAATACCTACCACAGTGCCTGGCACGGAGTAGAAACACAAAAATATTTGTTGTTTAATGAATAAATGGATGAATTAATATGTGATATAACAGAAGAGAGTCCAACATGCATTGAGGAAAAAATGAGAGAACAAATAATTCTGTTAGGGAAAATCCAAAAAAGCATCATAGAAAAGGAGACACATGAACTGAGTTTTGAACAATTAACAAAGTTTTCCCAGGCAGTGAAGAAGAGCTCCATGGGCAATGACAACAGTCAGGGCAAGGGTGCAGACATGAAAGCATACAATGTCTAGGACACAAAGGTTGGGTGTGGCCAGAAGGTAGACAGAGGGATGTGGGGAAGTGGTGCTATAGAGATGGGTTGGTACCACCTGCGTAGAACTTTGTAATTTGGCAAATAAACAGGTCAGTAATGTCCACAAAGGACTCAGTACAGAAGAATGGGGGATGCAGAAATCAGATCGTGAGGCGAATTTTTGTTTATTTTATTTAACTTATTTTTTGAGCCAAATTCTCATTCTGTTGCACAGGCTGGAGTGCAATGGCATGCTTACCTACCACAGCTTCAACCTGCTGAGCTCAGGGGATACTTTCATATCAGTCCTCCAAGTAGCTGGGACTACAGGCATGTGCCACCACGCCCGCACAGTTGATTTTTAAATTTATTGTAGAGATGAGATCTTACCAAGTTGCCCATGCTGGTCTCAAATCCCTAGGCTCAGGCAATCTTTTTACCTCAGCCTCCCAAAGTGCTGGAATTACAAGTGTGAGCTCCCTCGTCCGGTGTGATTTTAAACTTTGGAGAAATTTTAGACTTACAGAATAGTAGCAAAAATGGAGAGTTCCCATCTACTCGTTCCCTCTAATGATAATAACCAAAGGACAATTAACAAAACTAAGAAATTAACACTGGACCATGTTATCAACTAAAGTACAGACTTCATGTAGATTCCACCGGTTTTCCACTAAGGTTCTTTTTCTGTTCTGGGATCCAGTCCAAGAATTCCGCGGTGCATTAACTGTTGTGTTTCCTTAGATTTCTCTCATCGGTGGCAGCAACTCATTTTCCCTGTTCTTTCATGAACTTGGCATTTTTAAAGTGCACTGACCATTTGCTTTGTAGGCTTCCCCTCAATTTGGATTTGTCTGATGCTGTTTGTGATTGGATTGAGGTTATGCATGTTCATCCCTTCTCAGAGCATCGTTTTGTAGGAACTTATGATGTTGACACCCAACAGTATTGCTGGTGATGTTAATTTTGATCCCTTGGTTAGGGCTGTGTCTGTCAACTTTCTCCACTGCAAAGTTATAATTTTTCCCTTTGTGTGAATATGCATAATGGAATAAGTTCTTTTTAAAAAAAATAATAATAATAAATGGTATTGGCCAGGCATGGTGGCTCATGCCTGTAATCAATCACTTTGGGAAGCCAAGGCTGGCAGATTGCTTTAACCCAGGAGTTCGAGATCGGCCTGGATAACAAAACCTTCTCTCTACAAAAAAAAAATCAAAAAGTTAGCTGGGTGTGGTGGCACGCGCCTGTAGTCCCAGGTCTTCTGGATGCTGAGGTAGAAGGATCACCTGAACCCAGGAGGTCGAGGCTACCATGAGCCATGGTCTTCATGATCACGCCACTACACTCCAGCCTAGGCAACAAAGTGAGACCCTGACTCAAAAATAAATAAAATAAGATAAAATAAAAAGTTATTGTGTATATTTAAGGTAAACAACATATGTTATGGAGTATATAGAGATAGTAAAATGGTTACTATAATGAAGCTAATTAACATATCTCACATAGTTGGGGTAGACACTTTTTGACAATGAAAATATCCAGCTTCTCCTCAAAGTTCTGCCAACTAATTTGAGCATCTAACAGTGGATCTTGCCTACAGCAATTACTACTGTGATGTGACTTTCTATTTTCCTTATGTTTTCCAAATTTATTAGTTAGAATTCTTCTATAAGGAAGAGCTGTCCCTTCACTCTGTTTACATATGTAGTTAATCACTTATATCCATTTGAATTTATGGATACTGATCTTATTTTATGGGTTGCAACCCATCACTGTTTCTATGTATTTTGTTACTCAAATTGTCCCAGCTTTGGCCATTAGGAGTTCTTTTAAATGGGTTGCTGTGCCTTTACAACATGCCTCTATCAGGAGGAGTTTCTAATTTGGAGATTTTATTTCAGCTCTTAAAATAAAATCAGCCTGTGGAAAGATTGCACTACAATGCTCTACTCTGAAAAAAACTCTCCAGTTATTGCCTCCTCGAATCTTGGAACAAGAATAATTGGGAGTACTGGATGACATCAAAGGTTACCATAAAACAGACAGTATTATTTTATTTTATTTTATTTATATTATTTTATTTCTGAGTTGGAGTCTCTCCATCAACCAGGCTGGAGTGCAGTGGCAGCTTACGGCCACCCCAGTGTCAACTTGCTGGGCTCCGGTAATCCTTCCACCTCAGCCTTCTAAGTAGCCAGAACTACAGGCACGTGCTACCATGCCCAGCTAATTTTTTATTTATTGTAGACAATGTCTCACCAAGTTGCCAGGGCTGGTCTCAAACCCGCAGGCTCAGGAAATCCACTCACCTCGGCCTCCCAAAGTGCTGGGATTACAGACTGAGACACCAAGTCTGGTCTGACAGTATAATTTGAAATTACCTGCTGTCATCTTACAAGTGGGTATGAGGTAGGCCTGAGAAGAGACATACTCTCCAGGAGATGCTCCAGGATCACCTGGGCAGCCCTAAACAAACCTCCCTTGAAATTGCCATGAGCTACTGTTCCAATGTGGACATGCAGAATTGTTCAAGTCAATAGTAACAGAAAAAAAAAAGTAGAGAAATGCTACTATAAAAAGTTCTGGGCCAGGTGTGGTGGCTCACACCTGTAATCCCAGCAATTTGGAAGACTGAAGCAGGAAGATTGCTTGAGACTAGGAGTTCAAGACCATCCTGGGCAACATAGGGAGACTTGTCTCTCTACACACAATTTTTAAAAATATCTGTGTGTACATATCCTTTGACTTAATAGATTATTGACTGGGAATTGACCCTTCTCTAGTTCCCAAAACCTGTCAAACAACATGCACAGGTTTAAAAAAAAATTCTGGAAATGAGGACACAGTCATTTGCTAACCTCCTTCCTAAGCTGACTTGATCATAGCTTTATTGTCTTTTTGTAACAGAACTTTAACTTGCAACTCTCCTGAATTGTCATGTTCATCAACCTTCCCAAAGAACAAGTCTGAGCCAGGCTCGTTGGCTCAGCCTGTAATCCCGCGCCTTTGGGAGGCTGAGGTGAGTGGATTGCCTGAGCTCGCGAGTTCGAGACCCGCCTGGGCAGGCAAGACCTCATCTCTACAATAAATCAAAAATTTAGCCGGGCGTGGCAGCGCGCACCTGTAATTCCGGCTACTCGGAAGGCTGAGGTGGAAGGATCCCTGGAGCCCAGCAGGTCGAGGCTGCGGTGGCCAGGAGCGGCCACTGCACTCCAGTCTGGGCAACAGAGACTCCAACTCAAAAAAAAAAAAAAAAAAAAGAACAAGTCTGAAAAGCAAAGGGTGCCATCAGGGCTAAAGTGGGTCTGTCTGTAGGAGCCAGGAGAGTTTCACGAAGAGCTAGTAGAACATAAAGAGATTTTACTGTAATTCCAGCACTTTGGGAGGCCATGGGTGGATTGCTTGAACCCAGGAGTTCGAGATCAGCCTGGGCAACATTGCAAAACCTCATCTTTACAAAAAAATTTTAAAAAAAATAACCAGGCATGGTGACATGCCCCATAGCCCCAGCTACTCGGAATGCTGAGTTGGAAAAATCACCTGAACCTAGTAGGTCACGGCTGCCATGAGCCATG
Organism: Carlito syrichta; assembly: GCF_000164805.1. Lineage (NCBI taxonomy): Eukaryota > Metazoa > Chordata > Mammalia > Primates > Tarsiidae > Carlito > Carlito syrichta. The sequence continues at coordinate 251,550 of NW_007253900.1, forward strand.
ATCATCGTGATCATGCCAGGGTACTCTGGCCTGGGCGACAAAGTGAGCACATAACTCCAAAAATAAAAGATTAAAAAAAGAAAGATGTAAGTATTTCCAGTGACAAGTAAGCATCAGCCTCCAAGAAAGACCCTTCGATCCCCAACTTTCACCACAAATTACTGCTTCTCATTCTTATGTTGTTATTGAAATTAGATGGTACTAACATGTTTATCATTTGTATTCTACAGTATAATCAAAGATTTACTGAAGGTCTGACATCTGGGACAAGAGGACCTGAAATTTTGAAAAGTCTATGCAACTGGCTGGTGCCCTACGAAATTTGTGGAACTGATACTGAATTCCTTCAAAATCATGGAGTAGAGTCCTTTGTGAGGGAAATTTGTGAGGTGCCCAATTTCCCTGTTTCTCTGCATCCCTTTGCCTCCTCTTCCTCCTCTCCCCTTCACACACCTGAGGGCATAGGGAGAGTCACCCAGGGCAGCAGAGAGGTCCAGCTGCAACCCCCCTCATGTCAACTGCCAGCAAACAGTGAACAGATCAAGTGCAGGGAAAAGATTTCCCTCAAAGGTCAGAAGCACTGGTCTTGTCTCAACTTTCCTCTATAGTAAACTGGACCTAGAGCTCTCTAAAATCTTAGTAGCAAATGATTTTTACCATCCTACCAAACTGGGTTCTCAAGTTCACGTAATGAGACACATGAGCAAATGAGTCCACACATATGAAAAATACATACACAGTTTAGTGGCCCTTTCCTCCTCACAAGAGAGGAAATGAATTTGGCAGAATGAGCCTGTGAAAGCACTTCCATATTTTTATGTTCGCTAATGTAAAACAAAAAAGATAGCAAATTCAATGATGATAATAATAATGGCATTTCACACATCTCAAATTGGCAATAACAGGTTACTATATCGTTTAGTCCATTTTCCATCCTTGGCTTGCTAAACATTTTTCAGGATCTTCCTTTCCTGAGTGTTCAGTAGATGCTTTTGTGTAGACTCTGTTTCGATGCAGGTGGCAACCAAGCACAAAGAGGTTTCATGGGATTTTGTTGTTTGTGTTTTTGAGTTGGAATCTCGCTCTGTCACTGAGACTGGAGTAGAGGGGCACAATCGTGACTCACCAAGTATCAGCTTCCTGGACTCAGGCAATCCTTCCGCTTCAGCCTCCCAAGTAGCTGGGATGACAGGTGCACACCACTACAGCCAGCTAATTTCTTGAATTTTTTGTAGAGACAAGGTCTCACCATGTTGTCCAGGTAGGTCTTGAACCCCTAGGGGCTAGGCGATCCTCCCACCTCAGTCTCTCAATGTGGATGGGTTACAAATATGAGCCACCACATTCAGTATGTTTTGCATATTTGTATCTAGTCCCCTAAAAACTTTCAAATAAAATATTTTCAGATATTTTAATGAGAAATTTGAGCTTATATCTTTACAACTTTGTCAGGTTTTATGATTGAAATGACTACCTGAGATTTATCATCAAGACTTTTTAATGGCAATCTCTTCCAATTCTTGATAGTGTCATCAGAAAAAAACTGTCCATGTAGGTCTTAAAAAACTTTTAAAGTCATTATTTCCACAATCATTTAGAAATTTTATAATCAATTTTAAACTGTAAGTAAAGGACTTAATGGCTTTTCCCTTTCTTTCATTGGCAAATGTAATGTTGACATTCTTGTAATAATGTGAATGGGTTTTGCAATTTAGCTTTAGCTTATCAGATATTTCTAAATAAGGCTGAAGCTATAATTTGCTGAGTGCACATGCTTTAGAAATGTCACCCCAAAGCTAGTTGGATGTGACTCAAAGGGCACATCAGATGCAAACAAACAGAAAGATCCCATAAATATGAAGAAAAATGCACCCAGTCACCTAGACGCATCCTTCCCAGTGTCTCTGGAATGTCCCAGCCTCACCCAGTGGCTCTTCCAGACGCTCCATGGGCCACCTGTCCACAAAGGGCAGCAGTGAGCTCTAGAGGCACATGACAAGAAATCGATGGTTGGCGGTGGTGGAGAACTTCTCTTCTGCAAAGCTCCACTTCACAGTACTGTGGTCTGCACTTGTGTCTTCAGCTTCAGGAACCATAGGGTATACTGTCAAAACCCACTCTGCCCACCCAAATGGCAACTGCATCTCTGATATTGTGAATCTCCTCCACATCAGAATGTGGTCGCAGAGGCACACAGTCACCAGAATAACTGCCATGGTAACTGCAATTTAATTTAGACAGGTAGTAAATTATCTCCCTAAAACCCAAGGTTAAGAGGTTAGTTCCTTAAGTAAAAACTAAGGAAACATGGACAAAGTATGGACTTCAGTCAATAATAATACATCATTTGGTTTATTAATTATAATAACGTACCATACTAATAATATGTTACTAACAGGGAAAACTGTGTGGATAAGGTAAGAGACCTCTATGGACCATCTGCTCAATTTATCTGTAAATCCAAAATTGTTCTAAATTGTAAAATCTATTAGAAAGAAAAGAGATCAGTTCCTCTCATCATCACTTCAACCCAAGCACCTGCCAACAACCCTTAGTACACACAGCCCGTCTCACTTTCATTATCTTCACAAAAAGATATGGTGCATTTCAAGGTCAAACCAAAGTTTTCCTTCTCCCTCTTTCTCTCCCTGTATCCCTCTGAAGCCATCTTGAGCAAACCACTACTTCTACCCTGTCCCCTTTCATCCAGGCCCAGCCCTAAGGCCAGCTTTGTCCAGTTATCCTCAGCATGAGTTGATTGGAGAAAAAAGTATATAGAAGGAAATTTGCACATGCTAAAATGCTACTTACTATCAGCTTAGCTGAGAATCAATGATTGCTCACAGACAATTTGCAACTAAACAAGTGACTCTAATTCAAACACACTTTCAGATCAATAGCATTTGGAGAAAATTGATACAGTTTTAGTGCTTTCCACTTTAAACTCCTACTTTCTGCTAACAGCCTATTAACAGAAAAGGTTTTAAAACAACAGAATGTCTTTGTTGGAAACGTTCTTACAAATTTTCAATTATGGCCAAGCTTCTGGCTACTTCTTCAGAGACTACCCTCTTCACCCCCATTCCCTCCTCCCGAAGCCTCAGCTTTCACGTCCTGGAGATGCGTGAACTCCAGAAGTCAGGTTCAACAGAAAAATACGTACCTTTCAGAGCATGTACTTTTCTGAGGCTCAGAAGGGAATTTCATCTTTAAAATCCAATCCTTATTTCCTTTTTATGTGTCTCATTTTGAAGTTCATTGCAATAATTAACTTCTCTCTTTGTTCCAGTTCTTTGGGAAAACAATATTTAATATTTACAGTTTCACACACCACATGGTTCTGAACAGAAGAATGTAGACAGACTACAAGGCTTCCAGAACAGAGAAATCTCTTTATGTTTCTCCTCCTAAGGGCTGGGGTAGCTTCGAGGTACTAATTAAGTTCAAAAATAGTCTAAGAGAGGTTTTGAGTGAAGCAGAGGAACTGTGAGGGTGAGGCTGAAGTCCAGTCTTCCAGATAAGACATCAGTAGACAATTCACAGTGGCTTAATATGGTGGCTTCTCATCATAGGCAAATCCCCCAAAGAGCTCTCCTATTCAGTGTCCAGGGGGAAATTGGTTCTTTGTAAGTAAAGCCAAAACTTCATACCTTTTGGAAAAAATTGAAGTTTGAAAAAAGCAGCATAAAACTGAAGATGCCCAAGTTTCCATGCATTCTCAGTCCCTATGCAGCCAAATCGTCTTGTACCTCTGCTTCTCCAGTTGTCAAACAAAGACGGTACCACATGCCCCCATTTGCAGTCTGAAGGGACTGAGTGAGACTCACTCTATGCATTAGGCATGGAAATCTCTAAGACACTAGAAGTGCTGCACTAATGTCAGGTGGTTTGATGTTTAACTTCTTGTTAAGCAGGTGAACCTCTCTGGTCCCATTGATGTTTGTGATCCTAACCACTTTCTTCATGTCAGCTTCCTGATTATTTGCATGTGTGTTCTTTGGTTTTACCTTCCTGTTCTTTACCAGATTCTGGGCATTTCTTCTACTTTCCCCATAAATAGAAAACACAAAACAAAACTGTATTGGGGCCAATAGCTTCTCCAGGAACCTCCCCAGGCAGTATGAGGATAATTAAGACATAAACATTTGTAATCTTAGATGTCAACTAAGATTCTTACCAATTAAAGTCATTAATTTTTTTCAAAATGCCACAATGGAGGCTAAGGTGGTGGCTCACACCTGTAATCCCAGCACTTTGGGAGGTGGAGGCAAGAGCATTGCCTGAGCCTAGGGGTTGAGACCAGCCTGGGCAACTTGGCAAGACCTCATCTCTACAGTACATCAAAAAAAAAATTATCCAGGCATGGTGGTGCATGCCTGTAGTTCCAGCTACTTGGAAGGCTAAGGTGTAAGGATCACCTGAGTCCAGAAGATCAAGGCTGTGGTAGCCACGATGATGCGACTGTACCCCAGCCTGGACAAGAGAGTGAGACGCAAACTCAAAAAACAACAACAAAAACAAAAACCAATGGTTATATTAGTATGATGGGATTATGGACAGGGCTGCCATGTAAGGCTGCACAGTTTGCGTACTGCACAAAAGTGCCCAATCAGGAAATCAGGGCTGCAGATACCCATCCCCTTTCTGTCTTTGCCTGAGGGGAAAGGAGTTTTTCCTTTGCTATTTGACTATGCCTACCCAGAGAAGGCATCTTTTTCCAAAAGTTCCATAAAAGGTAACATTCCCTGTCAGCTTCACTATGGCCGACTATTTAGATTCCAGCAGTGGGAGAGTGGGCACGAGTTGGTGGAAGTGAGTGATGGCTTTTTCTTTCTGCTTGAATGCAGTTCTGCCACCTCTGTGGCTGAAGCATCCTCCAGCAGCCCTTCTGGATCTCCCCTCCCCTCGCATGGTTTCCCTCACCTTCATTCTTCTTGCTCCTCCCTGGCCTCTAGTCCTTTCTCTCTCATCTTTTCCTGCCCTTCCTCTCACTCCCGGGAGGCAGGCTGAGGCACAAGAGCCATCCCAGTTTGATCGGCCTCCTCCTGAGTCCTCGTCCACAGTGAGAGCTCTATAATCACGTTGGAGTCTCTGCTCATGGCCAAGTATTGACACAATGCAGAGCGACAGAAATATTACTTGTTTGCATGATCCTTTTGACATCCCTCCAGGCAACAAGGTCCAGAACCCCCAGTTCAGACAGAACCAACGATCTGTTAAACGAACTCACCTTGTGGTGTTGATGGCCAGCCGCATGGCCTCAGTCAGACGTGTTGTCACTTACAAGGAAGGTGCTTGGGATGCGTGTTCTAGCCATGAGGAAGGAATCTCGCAGGCGGCTCTCTTGAACGGGCAAGCCATCTGGAGGAAGCTACAAGGGCCATAACCATGCTGGGGAGGAAGGAGTCCCCTTCTAACCATTTTTTCTCCTGGTAAAATCCACCTCTGTAAAGAGCTTCCTTTTGGCCCCGCCACCACCCGAGGTATACTACACGCACCCAAAAATGTAAAGTGCACGTACATGAAAATGTAAGCCTGATATAAGGCAAAGCTCACAAGTAGCCAGGGCCCCAAGACTTAGGCATGAGTCCCCTGGGCCTGCTGGCATAAATAAACTTGTGCTGTCCTCCCATTCCAGGAGTATCGCCCATCTCTCCACTGCTGGAGTCAGCTCTGCCGCAACAATTTTGGAAGCCCCTGCGAGATGGATGCCAAGACTCAGAGGGACAAGGCTCCGGGACAAAACAGGGAAGTGGCACTTCTGGAAGACGTCTTAGGTAAGAAACCCTGGGGTAGTCAGTTCAGGAAAAACCAGAAACCAGCAGTGGACAGGGAATTGATCGCCCTTGGGTGTTTTGGCCCTCTGTTCCTTAGATCTTAAGTACAGACAGGATTTAAAACAGGAAGGTACTAACTACGGACTGGAGGTGTGTGAATGAGTGGAGGGTGGTCCCAAGACGTCAAGCGCGGGATGTGAGTGGGCCCCAACCTGCGGTACCGTGGATTGTCACAACGGCTTAGTGGAGATTCATTGTCCTCATGGACTCTGACCAGGCTCGGGGTTGATACAGGCACTCCTGGGTCAAGACGTCCTTAAGATCCCACAAGGAGTCCGGCCAGGCGGGCACCTGAGTGAGGTCGGAGTTGACTCGGACACCCCTCCGATGGCGTCTCCAGTCACGGCTTAGGCACTTGTAAAATGTGCATCCCAATGTAAAGCCTGACCTACATGCTGCGCGATTTTCCCGCGCAGACCTCCCCAGAGATGACGGCATAAAGACGAAGTCACGAAAACTGGAACACAGTGAGGCTGATTGGCCGCGGATAGAATTGGGCTGGCCTCCCGAAGGCACCCTGGCCATTCAGTCACCCGAGTCTGGAATCTTGTCACCAGTGACCCAGGCCACCCTGGCCAATTTCTCTAGATTGACCCTTGGCCGACCCTTGTTCAAGATTCACCTGGCTGGTTGACGCTCTGCCTTCAAAAGTTCTCCCTGAAGGCCAGCCCTAGCCCTGTCCTCCTGGCTGCAAAAACTCCTAGACAACCAATACCCCTGCCTCCCATCCTTGAGGATGCCTCTGAGTCCAACCTGCCACTGCCTCTGCTGTATTGTCCACCCCCGGCCTCTGCCCCGCCCCAGATCATCACACCACCACTTTCGACGTCCCTCCGGCAGAGCCACCTACTCTGTCTGCCAGTCTTTTCCCAGTGACCAACCTGGTCCTCTCAAACCCGATCTCTCCACCGCCACCCACTTTTTCTCCACCACGGACCTCCTCTAACCTTCAACCTACTCCTCTCCTCAAGTGAACAGGGCATTTCCGCCCCCTCGCAGAGTCTGACACAGTCATCACTGTTCCACCTCTGCCTGACCCTGCCATGCTCCCCCTGTGAATCCAGGCCAGACTGTTCCACCACAACCTGACGGGTCCTATATCCAAGGCCCACTGATCTTTTACTGTCAGCCGTTCAGCACCACGGACCTACTCAACTGGAAACATCACACGCCATCATACAGTGAAAAGTCTCAAGCTATGATTGAACTTTTAGAGTCAATTGTTCAAACCCATTGACCCACTTGGGATGACTGGTGACAGCTCTTGGTCACCCTTCTCATCACTGAACAATGGTGGTGCATCCTACAGAAAGCCTAAAAATGGACTCCAAGTCAAGCTCTAATACAGACCTTGGACACAAATACATGAGCCAAACAGATGATATCAACAGACGCTCCAGCTGGGACCCAAACACTGCACTAGGTCACCAATCATTAGAGCGGTTCAGAGAAGCTATTCTCCAAAGGACACACACTGGGCCCATCAGGCTACCAACCTTTTCAAAGGGGTCAGAGTTCTCCAGAGGGTTGACAAAATCCCTGGGGACTTCTACAAGTGTCTATGTGAGGCTTACCAGGTCTATACACCCTTTGACCTGGCAGCCCTTGAACACCACTCTATGGTCAATTCGGTTTTTGTCCCACAGTCCTACCCAGACATCCTGAAGAAGCTACAAAAACTGGATGGTTTTGTTGGTATGAATGCCACACAGTTATTAGACAAAGCAGCCAAAGTTATGGCTAACAGAGATGAAGTTAATAAAAAGGAGGCTGACAAAAGAATGCACACTAAAGCCGTTGTAATGGCCGCAGCAATGGTCACAGCCCAGGGACATGCTAGGGGAGCCCAACCCAACTCCAAGAGTCAGAGGCACCCCTGAAGAAGGACCAATGTGCATACTGCAAAGAATTTGGTCATTGGAAAAATGAAAACCCAAGGCGTCGAAGGGTCAGGTCCCAGAAAATTCATTCCTCAAGACAGGAGGAATGAAAGGAAACAAGAAGAAACCCTCAACTTATACCTGAGAGACGAGAACTCAGATTAGGCCAGACTGGGCTCCAGTCCCTTAGGTCCCCAGGAGCCCTTGGTCTCAGTACAATTCTGGGTCCAGGCTTTGGATTTCATTCTGGATACCGGGGCAGCCATTTCAGCAGTCAATACTCACGTGGTGCTCCTCACAAGAGAAACTTTGACCATCACTGGAGTTACGGGGATCCCAAGAGGCTACTAACTCTGTAAACCCCGGGAGTACATTATAGGAGACCACAAAGTCAGGCACCAGTTTCTATATTTGCCTGATTGCCCAGCTCCGTTTCTAGGACTTGATCTCCAGACAAAATGGGGCACTGAGACACCAAAAGTTTTGACCCTGACGGTAGTTCCACAATAAAAATGGCAATTGCATCGTAACCCGCCAACTCCAGTCTTCCTGAGCCAGAACCAGGATCTGTGCTTTCTGGACAACTCTCCGGAAGTCTGGGCCCAACCAGGAAGAGAGGCCTAGCCAAACATCACCCACCAATAGTGGTGGAACTGAAGCCTGGGGCCCTGCCAAAACACATCAAACAAAATCCAATTCCTAGGAAGGCCCATGAGGGAATAGCTCATCACATCCGACAGTTACAAAAGGCAGGGATATTAATAGAAAGACAGTCGCCTTGGCACACTCCCCTCCTACCAGTGCGGAAGCTGAATTCAGAAGATGATTGACCTGTTCAGGATCCGAGAGCAATTAATGAAGCTACAGCCACCCTTCATTCAGTGGTTCCAAATCCGTACACCCTCCTCAGCCTCATCCCACCTCAAGCCTCTCACTTTACCTGCCTGGACCCGAAGAACACCTTCTTCTCCCTCCCACTAACCCGCTGAGCCAAGAGCTGTTTGCCTTTGAATGGGAAGACCCCACCACAGGGAAAAAGAGTCAATTAAATTGGACTCATCTACTACAAGGGTTCAAAAATTCCCCCACCATATTCGGGGAGGCACTGGCTCATGACCTCACAAATTGCAAGCCACCTAGCTGCGTTATTCTTCCATCTATTGACAACCCCTTGTTAGTGGACCCCAGCTAGGAGGCTTGCATAGAAGGGATGAAGGAACTCCTTTCATTCCTTCAGGAATGAGGATATAAGGTGCCTTGGAAAAAGGCTCAAATATGTCAGGAGGAGGTCATCTATTTAGGATGTAAGATTAGGAAGGAACAGAAGTATTTAGGGAAAGAAAGAAAAGCCGTCATCTTAAACATGCTCAGGCCTGACCAAGAATCAAATACAAGAGTTTCTCGGGTCTGCTGGCTATTGCCACCTTTGGATCCCAGGCTTCTCTAAACTAGTCAAGCTTCTCTACCAAGCCACAGCATGTCCCGGGATGGGCCAATTAAATGGGGAGATAAGGAAAAGCAAGCATTTCAAGAAATCAAAGGGGCTCTGGCTACAGCTTCTGCCCTCAGCCTGCCTGACATAGAGAAACCTTTCCAATTATTTGTTTGTGAAAAGGACCAGGTAGCACTGGGGGTACTGACTTAAGCATTGGGCCCTTGGCAGAGGCCAGTCACCTACTTCTTTAAAAGGTAGGATACTGTTTCACCCGGCTGTCCACCCTGCCTCCAAGCTTTAGTAGTCATAGCCCTCCTTGTCAAACAGCCTGACAAGCTGACTCTGGGACAAACCCTACATGTTTGTGAAAGCTCCTCACAATGTCATAACTCTCCTAGCTGGACCAGTCAGCCAACAGCTCTCCAATGAACGGATCACTCAATATCAAGCCCTCCTATGCCAAAACCCAAAAATAACGGTAGAAACCAGCCACCTATTTACTAGAAGAGGAGGGTCCCCTGACCCACGACTGTAACAAAATCCTAGATGAGGTGTATTCTTCTCGACCAGACTTGAAAGACACCCCACTACAGCAGGCCAACTTAGGACTATTCACAGATGGAAGTAGATACCGTGCAGACCCAAAAAGCGGGAAAGGGGGAACGGAGCCCTTGATCAGTTGGAGATCGGTGACAAGGTATGCAGTCACAGCAATGAATGAAGTTTTGGAATCAGGATCCCTCCCCAGGCACTGGTCCATCCAAAGGGCAGAATTATGGGCCCTCGTTAGAGCCCTCTGACTAAACAAAGAGAGTCAATGTATATACCAACTCTAAATTTGCTATTGTCCATGTACACGAAGTCATTTATAAAGAAAGAGGACTACCTACCATGGAAGGAAAACAAATTAAAAAATAAAGAAGAAATCCTTCAACTGTTAGAAGCTATACGGGACCCTGAAAAGGTAGCCGTTATACACTGCCAGGCTCATTAGAGAGGAGCTACACAAGTTCACAGAGGCATACCCAACTTGAACAGAGAAGGCCCACAAAGTGACCAAAGTATTGTTCAAGGATATTGTTCCCCAATTTGGGCTCTCTCTCTCCATAGTTTCTCACAATGGGCCAGCATTTGTGGCAGAGATAACACTTAACTTGCCTATACAACTGGGAATAAAATGGAACTTGCATGCAGCATATCATCCTCAAAGCTCCAGAAAAGCAGAAAGAATGAACAGAACCCTTAAAACCACCGTAGGGAAAATGTGTCAGAAGACAGGACTGCCTTGACCCAACTCTTACCCCTTGCTCTTCTTAGAATAAGACGCACCCCAGGCTCCCATGACCTGTCCCTTTTGAAATCATGTATGGCAGGCCACCTCCCCTCATCAAGGACATCCAAGGGGATATAAACTGACTAGGAGAGACCATGCTTGAGAAACATGATCAAACTAGGGAATGTCCTCAAGGACTTGAGCTCAACAATATTAGAAAGAATTCTTGTCTCCATTAGTACTCAAGTTCATGCTTTTTCACCCAGACAATGAGTTTGGGTCAGAACCTGGAAACATGAACTTTTACAAGCCATGTGGGAGGGCCCCTACCAAATTATATTAACCACCCCTACAGCCCTCAAAGTTGCTGGTCAGAAGCCATGGATTCACCACTCCAGAGCAAAAGCAGCTCCCACCAAGGGTGGACCAGTCACATCTATCCCAATGACCTTCTCCAGCTCCAACTGAAAGTGAAAAACAAGAATTTCTCCGGCCCTGCTGCCACCATATAACCAGAGGCTGGTGGCTCCACACACGGCAGAAGCCTGAGGACCAGCGAGTTGCTATATATGCCATATTTGAATCCCTATCCCTGTCACCCTTTGCCCCTCTCCTTGTTTTGCATTCTTGCTATGCTTTTTGCCATAGGGCTTGCTTCAACCGCACCCCAAGACTGGCACCTAGGCCATAAAATCCTACCAGCCGTCACCTACCTCATCACAACTGAAAGTCTGACTCTCATCAAATGCCTCCTATAATTGCCCAGCACCTGAAACTCCTACAATAATGATTACTCAGCCTATTATTATAGGTTTGCTGATCCTTACTGTTCATTTCTTTCCTGAGATCCTGGCAGAATCATGCAATCAATGCCTTAAGCCACAAACCCTTACTGCATCAGATTTCTTAAAACAAATGCAAGAGAAACCTGTTAATAAACCACCTCTGTTCGTGGCACACTCACACCAACCTGCCAGGTGTTATTCCGGACAGACGGTAAAAAACTGTACCTGGGGTGATAAAGAATGTTGGACAACTTGGATACCCCAGAAAAATGTAGCTGGAATTATATGCACGGGAGGCCTCAGACATAGATGCTGGACAAAACTGCTTCAGTGGGGCTCATCTGATGTGGGGGTACACAAGATCAGGTCCAGAAAGAACAAATACAAAAGGTAACTAATGACTTGATAGCAAAGGTAGCGCCTACACCTCCTAAACCCGAAACAAGGTCACCACTTGTATACTACCAAAAAGAAAATCACTAGACCCAGATCCCCGGTTAGACCAAATGTAAACTGTAACCCATCGACTCTTAAATGTTACTAACCCGCAGCTTGCACATGACTGTTGGCTCTGCCTGTTTCCTGATCCCCTCTGATATATGGCCACCCCTATGAGCCCCCATAATATATCCAAGCCAGGTTATGTCTCTGGCTTTCTGATCACAACTCCCTTATCAAGTTATATAGAACTGTCCCAGACAGCGCCTATCTGTTACAATAATCTGGGAGGAATCCAGTCTGTAGGAAGGTTAACTTCTGACCACTGCCTCCAATCCACGACTGCAGGCAGAGGAAGGCTGTCTCTCTGACGAACCCTGGTGCCGGAACCAGGGACTAGGAACTTTCTTTGTATGTGGTACATATGCCTATCGATGTTTACCAGCCAAATGGTCAGGAGTCTGCACCTTGGCCTTCTCCACTCCCCAAAGGGGCATACTACCTAACAATCAGTCCCTTCCAATACCCTTAATGGCGTACACACGATCAAAGAGGGCCACCATGTTCATACCCCTGTTAATAGGACTGGGAATCACTGCAGGAATAGGCACTGGCATGGGCCTATTATCAAGCCAAACTAACTGCAGATTTCACAGATGACACAGAACAAGTAGCAAGATCCATAGTGGCCACACAGGACCAACCAGATTCCTTGGCAGCAGTAGTCCTATAAAATCAAAGGGGACTAGACCTACTCACTACCTAGAAAGGGGACTCTGCCTTTTCCTAAATGAAGAATGTTGTTTCTATGTAAACCAGTCCGGCACAGTCAGAGACAAGGCTCAACGATCACAAGAACGGGTAATGCGCAGAAGACAGGAGTTAGCAAATTCTTGGAGCCAATGGAACATCTGGAATTGGGCTTCCTGGCTCCTTCCTCTAATAGATCCCCTCTTCGTATTTCTTTTAGCACTCATATTTGGCCCCTGCACCTTAAACCTCATAACCCAGTTTGTAAGTTCCTGTTGAGAAGCTGTCAAGCTACAACTTTTGGCAACCCAATATGTACCCCTAAGAAAAGGTAACCAGCCTAACCAACCCTAGTAAAAGATTTTCCTAGGCACTAGAAGAGGAGGGAATGAACTGGCAAGCCATTTGGAGGAAGCTAAAAGGGCCATAACAATGGGAGGGAGAAAGGGGGTGCATGACTAACCATTTTTTCTCCTCACAATGTCCGCTTCCATAAAGAGCTCGTTTAAGCCTCTGCTACCACCCGAGCTATACTGCACACACACAAAAATGTAAACTGCATGTATGCGGAAATGTAAACCTGATATTAGGCAAAACTCACAAGTAGACGGGCCCCAGGACTTAGGCCTGAATCCCCTGGGCCCACCGGCGTAAATAAACTTGTGTTCGCCTCACATCCCAGGAGTGCCACCTGTTTCTCCACTGAGGGAATCAGCTCTGCCACAACACTCTGGCTGAGGTGAATAATGGACAATTTTTTGATAGAAGCATCCTCCAAGTGCGTGCTTACTCTGTCTTTTGTACTTGTTCTAGGTATTTTTCACAGATGGAGTTCAAACTAAATTGCCGGCCTTCATGCCTACCTTACTTCCTCCTTCCTGTTTATACACCTGAGATTAGCTCCAGGAACAGCGCTCATGCCTGTAATTCCAGCACTTTGGGAGGCCAAGGTGAGAGGACTGCTTGCGCCCAGGAGTTCAAGACCAGTCTGGGTAACATGGCGAGACCTCATCTCTACAACAAATTAAAAAGTTAGCCGGTTATGGTGTCACGTTCCTATAGTCCCAGCTACTCAGGAGGCTGAGACAAGAGGATCCCAAGTCCCAGGATGTCGCGGCTGTGATCATGTGCACTCCACTCTAGCCGGGATGACAAAGACTCCTGAGGAGCCCTCCAGACAAGCTCGCAAGACCTGACGCTTAGCAGGTTCTCAGCCAATATCTGTTAAATATTTGAATCAACGAACGATCAGCATCATTTTTCTCTCCTTTTAAGCTCAATTATATTTTCTCAGTCTTACTTTCCAGAGAACTTGATAGCTGGATCTAACAAAATATCAACACTTAATAGACATTCAATAAATGTGTAATAAGTGAATGAAGAAACGAACTAATGTCTTAACGTTTATTTCCACGTTTCTTAAAAAGTGCAAGCACCTATTCTATTTATGTATTTATTTATTTGTTCGTGTATTTATTTATTTATTTATTTATTTATTTATTTATTTATTTATTTATTTATTTATTTTGAGTCAGAGTCTCCCTCTGTCGCCTCGACCTGCTGGGCTCCGGCGATCCTTCCGCCTCAGCCTTCCAAGTAGCTGGAACTACAGGCGCGCGCTACCACGCCTGGCTGATTTTTTATTTATTTGTAGAGATGAGGTCTCGCCAAGTTGCCCAGGCAGGTCTCGAACCTGTGGGCTCAGGCCATCCACTCACCTCAGCCTCCCAACGCGCGGGATTACAGGCTGAGCCACCGAGCCCGGCTTCGTGTATTTATTGTTTGTTTATTTAGAGTTGGAGTCTCACCATGTCTTGCCGCCACCTCCCAACGTGCTTGGATTACAGGCATGAGCCACTATGCCCGGTTTATACACCCATTTTAACTTATCACCCTGACACCTGATCTGTTTACCAATTGGCTTCTCACTCAAAAATGAAATCTTGACAAATGGGTGATGATCAAAGCTCCTTTTTGAAAATCTTATCTGTGACCAGTGTGATCTTTTTTAAATTTCAAGCTCATATTTTAAAATGTCAGGCTCCTTTAGGAGTAGGACTTTTGGGTAGCCTTGATATCCACCATGCTGATGCAATTGAATGGGCATAAAACCACTGTCCTCGAAGTAAGGGTCACCTCTGTTTCTAAGAATAGATGCTCAGTATATGTGACACTGAAGTATGGCTACTCTTAAGCATTTTAATAGAACTGAATGAAAATGTTTGGTACTCCACCCAGACCACAGTGAACATTTCGCTCCAATATCGTTTATTCATCATTATTCAGACATGAGCGTGGACTATAAGATCTGATGCCTCTGGAACTTCAGAGCAATGCTCAGTTTTAGATGAAAGTAAAGATACCTTTTCCTTGACCACCATTTGGGTACAGCCCATCTGCTGGGGACTAATAAAATGCACTTTTTTGGCCAGACATCAGGCAAGTAAATAGAAAGTTCAGTCTGGGAAGGATTTTGTCTTTCCCAAAACCTAGAGCGGTGCTCTCCATTTTTCTTCTTTTGATTGCACACTTTTGCCAGTAAAAAGTTTCTTATCAAACATCCCTAATTGATGCATAATTATTTATTTATAAATCGCATGCATGCATTACCATGCTAATGTGTCTGTGCTTTATAAAACCTGTCAAAATGGAAATTTAAAGGAGTGATACCAAATAAATAGAAACTCTAATTCCCATATTTTCTTCTCTCACCCCAATAAATTGTCTTATAACTAACCCACTGGCGGAAAGTCCTCAAAACTTGCTTCTAGAAGGCCTGGTGGGAACAAGGTTTTTCAATGTCAGGTCACTAAGTACACATGGCCCCAAGTCACCCAGTGGCTCACTTCCTTCCATTAATTCTATCAAAGGCAATTCACTTTACTTTTAAGAAAAAATGATAACTCAATGATGAAGTGATGATTTCAATGACTTTATTTGCAGTGGAACAAGCTAAATGCCATATTTCATTCCAAGTGAAAAGAAATAGACTGCTGATGCTACTACAGGATAAGAAGCAAGGAAGTAAATCTGCAGTCTATCCTTGAAGCATGTCAAAATGGTATGGGGAGGAAAAGGAGGGTTTTATCTCACAAGACAGTAAACACTGAACAACTTAATTTTCCATTCCAGGAAATCGGCAGGCATCATCAACGCAGCACTTTGCAAAACATTTAAGACTTGTGATAATAACAAGTACTGCAATGGCACTGCGTGTGGTTCTCCACCCTGGCATTTCCCATGACCATGGCCTAGAGGGGAAGGAAAAAGACAGAAAGATGATTGGTGATAGATGATTAGAGGATTGATGGAGAGACAGAGAAACAAAATTGGAAAATACTAAGTTAAAATTGTCTGTAGTCTGCTGAACTAATTAGATGCATGCTACATTTGCAAAGTCTCCCTTTCAGGAGATTTTTTCACTCAAAGGTGAAGTTTGCATTGTGTAAGCATGCTGTACTTTCTCCCACCCGGCCCTGTATCACCTCCACCCCTGTTCTCATCATTCTAAATAAATCCAGCCTGTACCCCCAAGACCGCTGACTCTTTTAATGAAAGGGTACAGACGCAGCCCCTGCCTGAACAAATGCCCACCAAAGGATGGATCACGGGACACCTTGGGCGTTAAATTCTGTGGACGTGCTCCCTGGGCACTTCTCTGGCTGGGTTGTTAGGAAGCTTCTGGAGCCTTTGAAGTTCTTACCTTGGTGAATGCTTTGGCCACACAGCATGTGGCCTCTGAGGTGATGTTTTTTGGAACCAACATTGTCTTCTTGGACCTTGCTGGAGTGGGATATGCCCTGGAGAAGCAGCAGCCCACACACTGATAAACGGGTGCACCCAGCTTGGAGAAGTATTTGTTTTCCTTTAGCTTGCATTCTGGGCAACCTATCAGAAGAAAGGGGCAAGAAAAGAAAAGCAGTCCAAAAGCATTCAAAAAGAAACTAGGAATTTTTCCTCATGATGGGATGGTAAATAGTATTTTTTCTATTGAAAATGAGAGGGGAATAAACAAACACTTTGGGGCTATGTGTTAATCTTCCTATATAATATCTACTTGTACTGATTACAGTTATTTTTATGGGAAAACAATTTTTGCAGACATGCATAGAAAAGCTCAGCTGTAGTGGTTTCTCTTTCTCCAAGCCTGGATTTTTCTATCCCAATGCTAATACTTGCCTAGAGGAAATACAAAACTTGACAGATGAAAACATCACATTCATCTGAAAAGAGAATTTTGCCCAGAGGAAAAATATTTCTTCCTTTAGAATCTGCTATTGTTTTGTCTCCACAGAAATTCCAAATATTGACAGAGAAAATTGTGTCAGATTAAGGAAGCTTGGTGAGTATAGCAAGCCTTATATTAGATCAGGCTTCTGCACTTGGGACCTGGGATTAAAATATTACCACTTATCTAGAGGAAAGCCATAACCAATAGTAGCTCACAATTTCAAAGCAGATGGCATTATATCAACTAGTATATGAGATTTTTTTCAAGCACTACAGCAAAACAAATTTACTGCATAAAATGGTTTTGTTTTTCTCACTTGCTAACTGATGTGAAAATTCATCTACAAAGGCAATGTTCAAATCTTCTCAAATCTTCTGGGAGAAATGTACGAAAAAAAACTGAGATAACTGAATAAGGAGCATTTTCTTCTTGTAAAATTCAGATAAAGAATCTATTCAGATGAAAATGTACAAACTGCTATCTAAATGGATGTATAAGATATCATTTTCACTGTATATTTTCTGAACCTAATTTAATTTTATGTTCACAATCTAGAGAGCCTAGATATGAATCCAGCATCAAAGATTTATCACATCTGAAAAGGAGATAAAAATGTAATTAATGGAGTTATTGATGTACATCTAGAATGCACATTGTCCTTATGACTTCAGCCCCAGGCTCGGTCACACACCTTGCATCATAAACTCTCCATCAGGAAAGGAATGAAGAATATGCAGAAACACAGACAATGTGGCCAGCAGGACAGCTGCATATTTTCTGTAGTAATCCATGGCTCTTCTGCAAAACAGACATGGAAAAAAAAAGTTAATCTAAAATCAGCTTACCAGTCATAACAACAACCGGTAGTTTTAACACTACTACTAATAATAGTCATCTGCTTTCAACTCCCAACATGATCTAAAACCATGCACATTAAAAAACAAGTTCTTCTTAGGAAAGAGAAAAGTGAATCTTCCCATTTCTCACATAAACCACTATAACTGGGTTTAATATAACAACAAATTCTTTTGAACATGTCATCCTATTAAGAAGGCTCATTGTCCTTATTTGTAAACAGGAAACTTCAACTGGATAATATCTAAGAATATATGTATGCGTGTATATATATTATATATAAGCTTATATATGATATACAAAATGTACAATCTTTTGTCAAAAATTATACAAAAAGTATTCAACATCAGCCATTAAGAGATGCAAATTAAAAACACAATGCGATATTACACACCTAATAGGCTTAAAAAAAAATGTAAAATGCCAGTTGGCATGGATGAAGATAAACAGGATATTTCAAATTTTGCTAGTGGGACTATAAAGTGGTACAGCCACTCTGGAAAATAGTTTCTGATCATACTAAACATGTACTTAACATATGATCCAGCTGTTGTACTTTTGAGTAATTATCTCAGAGAAATGCAAGCTATATTCACATAAGACATGTATATGGATGTACATAGTAACTTTATTTAAATGGAAACAATTTAAATGCCCTCCAACAGGTGAATGCTTATACAATGATATTGTATATATTCATACCATAGTAGACTAGGAACACACGCATTAATACACACCACAACTTGGGTGGGTTTCAAGGAAATTATACTGTATTATTCCATTTTATATAACACTGCTGAAATAACAAAATTATGGAGATAGAGAATAAATTAGCAATTTCAAGGAGTTAGTGTTGGGAAGAAATTTGTGAGAGTGAATACAGCTGTAAAGAGATAGCACACATGGCCGGGTGCGGTGGCTCAGCCTGTAATCCCAGCACTTTGGGAGACCGAAGTGAAAGGATTGCCTGAGCCTGGGGGTTCAGGACCAGCCTGGGCAACTAGGTGAGACCTTGTCTCTACAATAAATCACACAAAAAAAGTAGCCAGGCGTGGTGGCATGCATCTGTACTTTCAGCTACTTGGAAGGCTGAAGCAGAAGGATCACCTAAGCCCAGCAGGTTGAGGCTGTGGTGTCCATGAGCATGCCACTGCACTCCAGCCTGGGTGACAAGAGTGAGACTCCAACTCAAATGAATTAATTAATTAAAAAAGAAATAAATAGCACAGGAGAACCTTGCAGTAATGGAAAGTTCTGTATCCTGCTGGGCACAGTGGTTCACCTCTGTAATCCCAGCACTTTGGGAAGTAGAGGCAAGAGGATTGCCTGAGCCCAGAGGTTCAAGGCCAGCTTGGACAACTTGGTGAGACCTCATCTCTACAATAAAGTTAAAAGAAAAAAAAAACTAGCCAGGCATCCTAGTATACATCTGTAGTTCCAGCTGCTTGGAAGGCTGAGGTGAAAGGATCCTGAGGTTGTGGTGGCCGTGAGCATGTCACTGCACTCCAACCTGGGCAACAGAGTGAGCCTCTGACTCAAAAAGAAAAAAGAAAGAAAGCTCTGCATCTTGATCATGATATTAGTCACTCTAATATATAAATGGGATAACATTGCATAGACTTACTCACACACACTAATTTTATACACATAAAGAACTTGAATACGTGTGTGTGTGTGTATGTGTAGCCTGGATAAGCTCTGTGGGATGTAGTAATGTCAATTTTCTCATTTTCACATAGTACTATAGTTATGCAAGATAACTGTCACTGGGGGAAACTGGCTGAGGGATACACAAGACTTCTCTGTAATTTTTTGGCAACTTCTTCTAAACCTACAATCGGTAAAAAAAAATTTTAAGAGACAATTCAGAATGAGGTTTAAAAGTATACATGAGACAAAACTTGCGGTTATTTTTCATGTGGAATGATGCTAATAGGATGATGTTTTTGTTAGATGTTTAGATCAACCCATAACATTTTTCAAACATAATTTGCCAGGTAACAGAACTACATGTAAAACACAGGTTGAGTATTCCTAGTCTGAAAATTTTGAAATCCAAAATTTCCCCATCTTTGAAACATTTTGAATGCCAACATGATGCCACAAGCAGAAAACACTACACATAAGTATTTAACACAAACTTTGTTTCATGCACAAAATTATTAAAACTTTTGTATAGAATTGCCTTCAGGCTATGTGTATAAGGGGTATATGAAACATAAATGAACTGTGTGTTTAGGTATGGGTCCCATCTTCAAGATATCTCATTATGCATGTGTAAGGATTCCAAAATCCTCCAAAATTCAAATCCAAAACATTTTTCAGCCAAGCATTTCAGATAAGTGATATTCAAACTGTGTGGAAAATACAGATTGTGTAAGTATAGAGCCAAAAGAATATATGTCATTATTTCTACCTGCTATATGTATTTATGCATAAACAATATGTAACCCTAACCCTAACCAAAGATTATGATTTTTATCTATCTTCATACATAATTAGCCCTGAATAAATGTTTTTCCAAGTCAGTGCTTTTCAAAGTGTAATCTGGGGACCCCAAACAGTTTCAGTTTATCTATGAGGTCAAAATGATTTTTATGATAATACTAAAATGTTGCTTGTCCTTTTTTCCTCTTCATCTCCTTGAGTGTTCAGAGAAATTTGTGTTTTTTATTGTTGTTGTTTTTGCTTTTTTTTGAGTTGGAGTCTCACTCTGTCGCCCAGACTGGAGTGCAGTGGCTGCTCCCGGCCACCGCAGCCTCAACCTGCTGGGCTCCGGCGACCCTGCCACCTCAGCCTTCCGAGTAGCTGGAATTACAGGCATGAGCTACCACGCCCGGCTGATTTTTTGATATATTGTACAGATGAGGTCCCGCTGCCCAGGCGGGTCTCGAACCCACGGGCTCAGGCAATCCACTCACCTCAGCCTCCCAAAGGCACGGGATTACAGGCTGAGCCACCGAGCCCGGCTTCAGAGAAATTTTGTATAGGCTACATGACATGCAGCAGATCAAATAAAGAAACACAAGAGAATTTAGCTGTGTTCTATTAAGCCAGACAGTAAAGAGATTTGCAAAAATGTAAAACAATGCCATTCTTACCACTATTTTGAGGGGAGGAAATTGTCATTTTTAAAAAATAAATATTTTATTCGTGTTAACATATGGTGGGTCTTTTTGGCTAAGCACTGTGGCTCATACCTGTAATCCTAGCACTTTGGGAGGCCAAGGTAGGAAGACCATTTCAGCCCAGGAGTTTAACACCAGCCTAGGCAACACAGCAAGAGACTTCTCTACAAAAAAATTGTTAAAAAGTAGTGGACTGTGGTGGCATGTGTCTATTGTCCTAGCTACTCAGGAGACTGAGGTGAAAGGATCACCTGAACCCTAGAGATAAAGGCTGCAGTGAGCCATGATCATGCCACTGCCCTCTAGCCTGGGCAATAGAGTGAGATCCTACCTAAAAAAGAAAAAAGATTATGGGGCTTTTAAGT
Organism: Carlito syrichta; assembly: GCF_000164805.1. Classification (NCBI taxonomy): domain Eukaryota; kingdom Metazoa; phylum Chordata; class Mammalia; order Primates; family Tarsiidae; genus Carlito; species Carlito syrichta. The sequence continues at coordinate 272,527 of NW_007253900.1, forward strand.
TAATAAATACTGTAAAACTTTAACATAATTTCTAACTATTAAATATTGAGAGATGCAAGCTCATAAATAAAAGCTCTTTGGGCCCTTCAATAATTTTTAACAGTGTAAAAAGCTTCTGAGACCAAAAAGTTTGAGAACCACTATCCTAAGTGATATAGGAAGCCATAAGGAAAATTTCAGAATTTAAACTAGTTTCCTTCTTAAACTATAACATTTTTATGCTTTAATATTGCAGCTCATATATTATGAAAATTCAGTCATTATGCAGTGAACAATTATATCAGAATTAATTCAGAGAGAAACATTTATAATAAGATTACAGAATATAAAAACATGAAGTCAATGCACATTTTAGATTTGACTTTATAATAAAGTGAAAAAAAGATTGAAGAAGTGAAACCAGGCCAGGCTCGGTGGCTCAGCCTGTAATCCCAGCATTTTGGGAGGCAAAGGTGAGTGGATTGCCTGAGCCCACAGATTCAAGACCTGCCCGGGCAACTTGGCAAGACCTTGTCTTTAAAAAATAAATTTTAAAAAATTAGCCAGGCATGGTAGTGCACACCTGTAGTTCTGGCAGATCGCCGGAGCCCAGTAGGTCAACGCTGGGGTGGCAGTGAGTATGGCATTACACTCCAGCCGGGGTGACAGAGTGAGACTCCAACTCAAAAACAAAAAACAAAAAAAAAGAAAAGAAAAGAAAAAGAAAAAGTGAAAGCAAAATCACCATTGCTGCAGAAACTTTGTCTTTATTTTTAAAAGAGATGACATTAATCAAATAAAAAGAGATTACCTTCCAATTTTAGTTGTTTTCAAAAGCATTTTGATAAATATTTTTATCATCTTAATCACCTTCAGGTTTTTCTGCTTCAGAATTTGGGGAAAAAATTAAAGATGAGGGCAAAACAAATAATTACGTTCAGCTGAAAATTATGCTAATTTGCAAAAATATGCTCAATTTAAAGTCAGATTTACTCCTCTCAGTCTCTTTTGGTGTTCCAAACAAGTACTTTCCAAAGCTCACAGGCCCTGGAAACCCAGTCTCAGACTAACCTACAACATGCATTCAGCGCTCCCTCACCTCCTGCCTCCCACGAGGTGAAAATAATGAGTCCAAGAAGACGTGTGTTTTCTCAACTTGGCCTACAGGCCTTTCTCTCCCTCCTCAGTTCATCTACTTTAGAGTCCTTTAAGGAGCTGCTTAACTGCTAGCTTTGCTGTGAAGGTTTCACTCAACCCCAAAGCCAAAATAAATAATTCCACTGCATTCACTTATCACTTGGCTTATTATTCTTAGATGATGCTCCCCAGTCTGGCCAGTGATGTGCATGCCTCTCTCTCCATCCATGAGAAAGCTTCTTAAAGACAGGAACCATGTCCTCTTTCCCACCACCCCCCAAAGCACAGGGCCTTGCACAAAATAGATGGGCAATGCAGTTATGTTGAATTGGGACTTCAGAGCAGTAATAATAACATCACTTGGCCGGGCTCGGTGGCTCAGCCTGTCATCCCAGCACTTTGGGAGACCGAGGCGAGTGGGTTGCCTGAGCCCGCAGGTCCGAGACCATCCTGGGCAACTTGGGGAGACCTCGTCTCTACAGTAAATCAAAAAATTAGGCGTGAGTGGTAGGGCACCTGGAGTTCCGGCGACTTGGAAGGCTGAGGTGGAAGGATCCTCAGAACCCAGCAGGTGGAGGCTGGGGTGGCAGTGAACGTGCCACTGCACTCCAGCCTGGGAGACGGAGTGAGACTCTGACTCAAGAAAAAAAGTAAAATGAAGTTAAAATATATATATATCACTCAAACATTGCTAACCTAGAGTTGTCATTCACACTGAGTGATAAGGTTTGATTGTTGTTCCCTCCAAATCTCATGTTGAAATTCGATTCCCAGTGTTGGAGGGGGCACCTGGGGGAGGTGATCTGGTCACAAGGGCAGATCACTCAAGAATGGCTTGGTGCCTTTCTCACGACCAGTGAGCTCTTGCTCTTAGTTTATGCGAGAGCTGGTTTTCTTTTTTTTTTTTTTTTTTTCAGTTGGAGTCTCACTCTGTCGCCCAGACTGGAGTGCAGTGGCCGGTCCCGGTCAC